>NC_084503.1:39201504-39481504 GCF_024500385.1 Phyllopteryx taeniolatus
ATGCGCTAGTCTACACAATATAATATAACACAACGTAACAGCACACAACGATACCAAATACATCATCTGGAGCATTCAGAATCAATATTTAATCAAACTCACCAGAGATGCAGATTATCATTATTAAATGTATGAATATATGCAGATTACTATCGATGTCCGACCGATGCCTTGCTTTGACCAACCAATCAGAGGACAAACAATACTAACAATATGTCCCAGCTAGCTGACACCGCTGAAGTAAATTGGAAATCTGATTGTTTCAACAAACAGTCCCATCGGTTATATGCAGATAATTTAAGTCAGCACTACTCATTTTGAAGGCCCTAGAAAATTAGATTGACATGGCAGCACATAGAGGCTAAAATCTAATTGGACAAAAAATATTACATCCACCTCCATGTACTGGAAGCAGTGCTGCCAATATATAAGCTATGAAATTAAGAGAATAGACTTTGGAATGAATTAATACAATTTCATGGACCAAATATTGCTTCTAACAGCGTTTCGGCCAGCAGAGAAGGCCTTGTTGGCCCTGAAAGCTCATCACTAATCCATCCATCCATCCATTTTCTACCGGTTATCCGAAGTCGGGTCGCGGGGGCAGTAGCTTGAGCAGGGACGCCTAGAGTTCCCTCTCCCCAGCCACTTCATCCAGCTCTTCTGGGGGGATCCCGAGGCGTTCCCAGGCCAGCCGAAAGACGTAGTCTCTCCAGCGTGTCCTAGGTCGTCCCCAGGGTCTCCTTCCAATGGGATGTGCCCGGAACACCTCACCAGGGAGGCGTCCGGGAGGCATCCCAATCAGATGCCCCAGCCACCTCATCTGGCTCCTCTCCATGTGGATGAGCAGCGGATCTACTCTGACATTCTCCCAGAGGACCGAGCTTCTCACCCTATCTCTAAGGAAGAGCCCGGACACCCTGCGGAGGAAACTCATTTCGGCCGCTTGTATCAGGGATCTTGTTGTTTCGGTCACGACCCACAGCTCGTGACCATAGGTGAGGGTAGGAACATAGATCGACCGGTGAATTGAGAGCTTCGCCTTTCGGCTTAGCTCCTTCTTTACCACAATGGACCGATACAAAGTCCGCATCACTGCAGACGCTCCACCGATCCGCCTGTCGATCTCCCGTTCCATTCTTCCCTCACTCGTGAACAAGACCCCAAGATACTTGAACTCCTCCACTTGGGGCAGGATCTCATCACTGACCTGGAGAGGACACGCCACCCTTTTCCGACTGAGGACCATGGTCTCAGATTTGGAGGTGCTGATACTCATCCCAGCCACTTCACACTGCTCCAGTGAGAGTTGGAGATCACAGCTTGATGAAGCCAACAGAACCACATCATCTGCAAAAAGCAGAGATGCAATACTGAGGACACCAAACCAGACCCCCTCTACGCCTAGGCCATAAAAGTTATGAACAGAATCGGTGACAACGGGCAGCCTTGACGGAATCCAACCCTCACTGGAAACGAGTCTGACTTACTTACCGGATATGCGGACCAAACAGCCCATATCAGGGGGTTCGGTAGCCCATACTCCCGAAGCACCCCCCACATGACTCCCCGAGGGACACGGTCTAATGCCTTCTCCAAGTCCACAAAACACATGTAGACTTGTTAGGCGAACTCCCATGCACCCTCGAGGGCACTGCCGAGACCACCACCCCAGTCTGCCAATCCAGAGGCACTGTCCCCGATGTCCACGCGATGTTGCAGAGGCGTGTCAACCAGGACAGCCCAACACAACAGAGCCTTTAGGAACTCTGGGCGAATCTCATCCACCCCCGGGGCCTTATCACCGAGGAGCTTTTTAACCACATCGGTGACCTCAACCCCAGAGATAGGAGAGCCTGCCTTAGAGACCCCAGACTCTGCTTCCTCATGGGAAGGCCTGTCGGTGGAATTGAGGAGGTCTTCGAAGTATCCTCCCCACTGACTTACAACGTCCCGATACGAGGTCACCAGCGCCCCATCCCCACTATACACAGTGTTGATGGTCCACTGCTTCCCCCTCCTGAAATGCCGGATGGTGGACCAGAATTTCTTCGAAGCTGTCCGGAAGTCTTTCTCCATGGCCTCACCGAACTCCTTTCATACCCAAATTTTTGCTTCAGCGACCACCAAAACTGCATTCCGCTTGGCCAGCCAGTACCCATCAGCTGCCTTAGGAGTCCCACAGGCCAAAAAGGCCCGATAGGACTCCTTCTTCAGCTGCCACGACAGGCACCGACCACCTTACGGGCACAGCTCCGGTCCTCCGCCTCAGCATTGGAGGCGCGGAACATGGTCAGGGTCCCAGCAGACCCTCACAATACGTTTGGGCCTGCCAGGTCGGACCAGCATCTTCCCCCACCATCGGAGCCAACTCACCACCAGGTGGTGGTCAGTTGACAGCTCTGCGCCTCTCTTCACCAGAGTGTCCAAGACATGTGACCCCAAGTCCGATGACACGACCACAAAGTCGATCATCGAACTGTGACCTAGGGTGTGCTGGTGCTGGTTCCAAGTGCACATGTGGACACCCTTATGCTTGAACATGGTGTTCGTTATGGACAATCCGTGATGAGCACAGAAGTCCAATAACAGAACACTGTTCGGGTTCTTATCAGGACGGTCGTTCCTCCCAATGACGCCCTTCCAGGTCTTGCTGTCATTGCCCAAATCAGAATCAGAATCATCTTTATTTGCCAAGTATGTCCAAAAAACACACAAGGAATTTGTCTCCGGTAGTTGGAGCCGCTCTAGTACGACAACAAACAGTCAATTTACAGGACATGAGCATTGAAGTCCCCCAGCAGAATGATGGAGTCCCCAGCGGGAGCGTTCTCCAGCACCCCCTCCAAGGACTCCAAAAAGGGTGGGTACTCTGAGCTGTTGTTTGATCCATAGGCACAAACAACAGTCAGGACCCGTCCCCCCACCCGAAGGCGGAGGGAGGCTACCCTCTCGTCCGCCGGGGTGAACCCCAACGTACAGGTGCCGAGCCGGGGGGCAATATGTATACACTCACCTGCTGTGCGCCTCTCACCGTGGACAACTCCAGAGTGGAAAAGAGTCCAACCCCTCTCAAGAGGACTGGTACCAGAGCCCAAGCTGTGTGTGGAGGCGAGTACAACTAAATATATTCAGAACTTCTCGACCTCACACAACAGCTCGGGCTCCTTCCCTGCCAGAGAGGTGACATTCTACGTCCCTATAGCCCACCTCCACCACCAGCGCTCGCCTTCGAGCCCCACCTCCAGGGGGCCCCCGGTGCACATCTGTAAGTTTGTAGATATTTTTCTTAAAGATTTTGCATTCATACACCACCATAAATAACATAACAACAACATATAAAACAAAGATCTGACTGAAGCGTAGATTTTTAAGCTTATAATATGGAGGATTCGCAAGCCATTTTCACTTGTGAAATACAGACATTTTATGCAGGATACTTCCATTTTCAAGGTCTAAGAAAAGTAATTGGACAACTGGCATAACTGTCCATATAACTAGATTTTTAATACATAGATATAAGTCAATGAATGTCAGACTGCCTGAAGTCTGGAATCTATGGAGATGACCCAATTGTGGGTCTCCTCCCTGGAGATGTTTTGACAGGTCTTCACAGCAGCCACGATCAGTATCTCTTTGTTTGTGGGTCTCGTGCTACCTTCATTTTCATCTTCAGCAAGTGGAAAGCGTGCACTACTGGGTTGAGATCAGGCCGTTGAAGAATATCCCATTTGTTTGTCTTCTAAAAGACTTCAGTTGCAATTAAGAGACACATTCACCAATAGCTTTGCAATAAAGTATAAATAACTCAATACAAAAACAATATTAGCCTTTGCCAGAAAGCATCTAAAAGGGCATCCCATGTTCTGGAATCAGATTCTTTCAGCAGATGAAATCAAGGTCAAATTGATTTATGCATGCATTTATGCATTTATAAATGCATAATATTTATAATAATATAAATGCATAATGCATTTATGCATTCATGCACATACTCATACATTGTATGAGTATGTGCATGATCCAAGGATACAGCATCACATGGCTAACATGGTGGAGGCAGTTTGGCATGCTAATGGAACAGGCTGACTGGTATTTTTAGAACAGAACAAACAAGATGAATTCTGATGTGTATCGGGCAGTACTCTACTAAAACAGTGATAGAACATCACTTCATATTGCAGATGACTAAACATACTATGAAAGCAACTGGAGCCTTTTGAAAGTCAAATTTTCTTCCAAGATCAAGTCAGGGACCTGATGTCTAGCTGAGAGCTCATGCATTTCATCTACTGAAGGCGAAATTGATGGCAACAATACCCTCCAACAAGCACCAACTGAAATTGGCAGTAAATTGGTGCATCAGAGGCCTGTCCCTTTTAGACAGAATTCGCAGAAGCAGCAGTTAATGTGCATAGGTGCGCGTTCAGCAATTGCAGATAATCATTTCTGAAGCCACGTCAGTTACAATTGCTTTCCACACAAAGGGGAATTAGTAGTGAGTCTCAGGTGTTAAACGTGACACTGGTCTCGGCTGCATCCAGCATCTTTACCTTGCACACAGGACAGAGAGTGATGAAAAAGGTAGAAATAGCCAGCTTTGATTGCCAGTGTGCAAGGGAGTGTTAAATACAAATGATTTTCAAAATTATGGTCATATTTTCAATTAAATCAACTGTCTAATTACTAATTACTAAAATAATTGATTCCTAAATAATAGATACCTTTTTCGTGAAAGCAGAACGTCTGAAAGTCTCAAAATGTTTATCTCAAATTCACTGTGGTGTGCATAGAGGCAAAATCATGACTGTCTGAACTGAAAGAAGAGAACCTAAGTCGGAATGTTTCAGTTAATGACAGCAAAATATGACAAAAATACTTTTTATCTTTAACAGTGAGCAGCCATCTTAACTATAACACATCATTGAAAAGATCATTAGGCCACCTCAGCTTCTTGTTCATGTTTGGAGAAATATAATAAAGAAAAACAATAAATAAAAATAAAAAATTAATAAAATTAAGCTTATGCAAAAGTATTATGGAATCAGCTGCATTTTTGTCAAGTTCATTGTATTATTCGGGTAATATACCTTTATTGGTACCAGGCATTAAAATGAACAAGAAATTGAAGAAACAAGGGTGGTCTAAAAAAAAATGTCCATTGTGGAAGACAAACAAAATGTGGCTTGATATTTGAGTAACGACAGTCGGAACCCCACAATAGTGATTCACCATGTCATGGTTAGAATTAATGGGAGCCCTCCTGCATGTTAATTGTCATGATGTACTAATTATACCATCGGGTTGCTACTCCCGTTTAGGACTCTTGATTGATTCTTGTAAGTCAGATGCACCCACCCTCCCAGGTTTAGCAGCCTCATTTCCGGTGTTCAACTCAGCTGGAAGTGCCGCACTATAATCCTACTCCTGATTACCTCCCCCAACACTACATTTACTTCTCTGTTATACACAACCATATGTCTCCATAGCAACCAGAGGGGGACAGGAAAAGAATCAATGTGAGGGCGGTGATGATGGTGTTGGCAGTAGTGGTGGTGATGGTGGGTGGTGCAATGATAATGAAGGATACATTGTGACTCTGTTTCCTGTTGCTTTTGTAGTTTTTTTTTCTTCATGTTTTTGTCTTGAGTCATCAATTAAAATTACCCTATAAAACATTTAAAGGAGACGTATTGTGCCATTTTCACCACAAATAATACAATTCCCAGGTGCCTTAATAACATGTCAGTGACATGTGCTGGTCAAATGTAGTCATCACCCTCTCTAAACAGACCCCATTGAAAGCACCTGGGTTTTGGGGTCGGTCCTGTCTCCTGCAAAATGAAAATGAGCCACTGCTCACCCCTTCACCCTCTACTGGGTGGCCAATGTGGTCACACCTTGGCGTTACCGTAACAACCTGGGTTGGAACTTGGGTATGCCTACTCCTTGGGTAGTGTGCAGATCTATGCATATGGCACATGAGGCAGAAATATCCTCAAACACATATACAGACACATTTTATAACTTAGGCAGCTAACGACACATTACATTGTTGTGTTATTTCACACTTGCTGGATGGCCAGGTGCTCCAAAGATGCAATGTACAAAAAGTTTTCAATCAGAATCAGCTTTATTGTCCAAGTATTTTAAAACATTCAAATAATTTGTCTTGGGTAGTTGGAGCCACTCTAGTACGACAACAAATGGCCACTATGACAAAATATACATTTAGGACATAAGGAGCAATGAAAGGGTACCAGTAATGTGGTCATGCTTATACAATGACAATTGTGCAAATGATGCAGAGTCCTCAAGCAATTTAAAGCAATCTAAAGTGACTAATAGTGCGATAATCTGGTACAGTGAAAATTTTGTGAAATGGTGCAAAAAGTTCTCAAGAACGTAAGTGGCCAATAGTAATCAACAACA
This sequence comes from Phyllopteryx taeniolatus, assembly GCF_024500385.1. Lineage (NCBI taxonomy): Eukaryota > Metazoa > Chordata > Actinopteri > Syngnathiformes > Syngnathidae > Phyllopteryx > Phyllopteryx taeniolatus. The sequence goes on from NC_084503.1 coordinate 39,207,937, forward strand.
GTTTTGCAAACAATGCAGAGTGACGAAGCTACAGTGAGTACACAAATGATCTGCATTTTGCGACGCAATGGACAGAGTAGGTCAAAGAGTGCACTGTTCTCGCACCGACTCAGGGAATTTCCCATGCAATACTGTATTTGTCCCAAGGTGTGCCAATCAGCGGCACGGTGGCCGACTGGTTAGAGCGTCAGCCTCACAGTTCTGGGGACCCGGGTTCAATCCCCGGCCCCGCCTGTGTGGAGTTTGCATGTTCTCCCCGTGCCTGCGTGGGTTTTCTCCGGGTACTCCGGTTTCCTCCCACATCCCAAAAACATGCATGAATTGGAGACTCTAAATTGCCCGTAGGCATGACTGTGAGTGCGAATGGTTGTTTGTTCCTATGTGCCCTGCGATTGGCTGGCAACCAGTTCAGGGTGTACCCCGCCTCCTGCCCGATGACAGCTGGGATAGGCTCCAGCACGCCCGCGACCCTAGTGAGGAGAAGCGGCTCAGAAAATGGATGGATGGATGGTGTGCCAATCACACATTGGGCTGACTAGTCATCGCTCAGCCCAACAAAGAAAATAAAAGAGACAATGTCATCGTCAACACTGATGGACTGCCATAAGCAGCAGTAAGCAGTGTCCCCACAGGGATGTGCAAAATTGGCAGCATGTCACAATGGAATTGTAAGGTAACTGTTTAAGAAATGAATGGCAAGCGGGAAGAAGGTGTTGGAATGTCTGCTGGTTTAAGTGTGGATTGTTTGATAGCGTGCACCTGAGGGAAGGAGCTGGAAAAGGTGGTGATAAGGATGTGGAGGGTCCAAGAGAATTTTGCATGCTCTTGTCTTAGTTCTAGCAGCGTGCAAGTCCTTGTTACGATAGGCCTTCTTCAGGCACATATCTTAGGTTCAGGCCTGAGTCTTAGTTGTTTACTGCTATAAATCTTCCACTGCTACAGCTATGCATGCTTCCTGAAACTGCAAAAAACAAACAAAGCAAGACCATTAAGTCACACATAGGAGAAGTATTGAGACAGTTAGGCTGTGTTACAATCCTCCAAGGGTGTAGACCAAGACAAGATAAACGGAGGGAATTAACTCGGGGGTGACACACAGTCTCCAGCCGCTGTGCAGAGCCTCTCCCAGCGCTGTGATGTCAACTCTTCTTGTATTAAACATCCTTAACTGACAAAATGCAGTCCTCTGGTCGTTAGTGACAATGTTAGTATAGCAGACACTGAAGAAAAAGATCCAGCGGAAGTTCGGACGAAACTTTACAACCTCAAGACAAGGCAGGGTGGTACTGCTAATATCTTCGGCAGTCCTAACTGTCCGTTGCAGTTGTTTTTTTTGTCCTTCTGCTGTGTAGAACTGCCTCAACTGCTCCTGTGGCAGGCCGTGCTTCCTTAGCAGCCGCAGCATGTACATCCTCATCCTTTTTGAGGATGGAGTTGATGTTGGTCTCCCACTTCAGGTCCTGAGAGACTGTAATTCCCAGGAACATGACAACTTGAACTTGAACACCAGAGCAGCAGCCGCTTCACTTCCTTCCTCGATATGCAGACTCGACCCTTTTAACAAGCTGCCTGTGCTATTGTGCTTAAATCTTTTGAATTATTCAAGAAAAAAATGACTTTTCTCACTTTGCTGGGTCTTCCTCTTCTTTTCCTTTTGGCTTGTCCCGTTAGGGGTCGCCACAGTGTGTCATCGTTTTCCATGTGAGCCTATCTACTCCATCCTCCTCTCTTAACACCAACTGCCCTCATGTCTACCCTCACTCCATCTATCAACCTTCTCTTTGGTCTTCCTTGAGCTCTCTTGCCTGGCAGCGCCATCCTCATCAGCCTTCAACCAATATACTCACTCTCTCTCCTCTGGACGTGTCCAAACCATCAAAGTCTGCTCTCTCTAACTTTGTCTCCAAAACATTGAACCTCAGCTGTCCCTCTGATGAGCTCATTTCTGATTTTATCCAACTTGGTCACTCCTACAGAGAACCTCAAAAACTTTATTTCCGCCACCTCCAGCTCTGCTTCCTGTTGTCTCTTCAGTGCCACAGTCTCTAATCCGTATATCATGGCTGGCCTCACCACTGAATAAACTTATAAAGTTTGTCCTTCATCCTAGCAGAGACTCTTCTGTCACATAACTCACTTGACACCTTCCACCACCCGTTCCAACCTGCTTGGACTCGTTTCTTCACTTCCTAACCACACTCACCATTGCGCTGGAATGTTGAGCCCAAGTATTTAAAGTCCTCCACCCTCGCTATCGCTTCTTCCTGGAGCCCAATTCTTCCCCCTCCACCCCTCTCATTCGTGCACATATATTCTGTTTTAATTTGGCTAATCTTCATTCCTCTCCTTTCCAGTGCATACCTCCACCTGCTCCCTGCTTTCACTGCAGATCACAAAGTCACATCATGGTCCACGGGGATTCCAGTTCAACCTCATCTGTCAGCCTATCCATCACCACTGCAAACAGGAAGGGGGTGAGGGCTGATCCTTGATGCAGTCCCACCTCCACCTTAAACTCCTGTCACACCTACAGCACACCTCACCGCTGTTCTGCTGCCCTCGTACATGTCCTGTACTATTCTAACATACTTCTCTGCCACTCCAGACTTCCGCATGCAGTACCACAGTTCCTCTCTAGGTATTCTATCATAGGCTATCTCTAGATCTACAAAGACACAATGTAGCTCCTTCTGACCTTCTCTGTACTTCTCCATCAACATCCTCAATGCAAATAATGGATCTGTGGTACTCTTTCTAGGCATGAAACCATACTGTTGCTCGCAAATACTCACTTCTGTCCTCAGCCGAGTTTCCACTACTCTTTCCCATAACTTCATTGTGTGGCTCATCAACTTTATTCCTCTATAGTTCCCACAGCTCGGCACATCACCTTTGTTCTTAAAAATGGGCACCAGCACACTTTTCCTCCATTCCTCATGCATCGTCTCACCCGCTAGAATTCTGTTGCACAAGCTGGTCAAAAATTCCACAGCCACCTCTCCTAGATGCTTTCATACCTCCACAGGTATGTCATCTGGACCAACTGGCATTCCATTTTCATCCTTATTCGTGCCTTTCTAACTTCCCCCTTACTAATCATTGCTACTTCCTGGTCCATCACACTCTTCTACTCTACTTTCTCTCTGATTTTCCTCATTCATCAACTCCTCAAAGTATTCTTTCCATCTATACAGCACACTGCTGGCGCCAGTCAACACATTTTCATCTCTATCATTAATCCCCCTAACCTGCTCCACATCCTTCCTATCTATATCCCTCTGTCAGGCCAACCTGTATATATCCTTTTCTCCTTCTTTAGTGTCCAATCTGGCATACATGTCATCATATGCCTCTTGTTTGACCTTTGCCACCTCTACCTTTGCCCTACGTTGCATCGCCATGTATTCCTTTCTCCTCTCCTCAGTCCTTTCATTGTCCCACTTCTTCTTAGCTAACCTCTTTCCATGTATGATTTCCTGTATTTTGATGTTCCACCACCATGTCTCCTCCATTTTTCTACAAGAAGATACACCTCTCTTGCCTGTTTATGTGATCACCTTGGCTGTAGTGGTCCAGTCTTCTGGAAGCTCCTCATGTCCACCAAGAGCTTGTTTTACCTCTTCCCAAAAAGCGGCACAACACTCTTCCTCTCTCAGGTTCCACCACATGATTCTCTGCTCTGCCTTTGTCTTCTTAATATTCCTCCCCACCGCCAGAGTCATCTTACACACCACCGTCTTATGCTGTCTAGCCACACTCTCCCGTTCCACAACCTTACAGTCAATAACCTCCTTCAGATTACATCGTCTGCACAAGATGCAATCCTCCTGTGTGCTTCTACCTCTGCTCTTGTAGGTCACCCTATGTTCCTGCCTCATCTGGAAGAAAGTGTTCACTACAGCTATTTCCATCCTTTTTGCAAAGTCTACCACAATCTGTCCCTCCAAGTTCCTTTCTTGGATACCGTACTTACCCATCACTTCTTCATCACCCCTGTTTCCTTCATCAACATGTCCATTAAAATCTGCACCAATCACAATTCTCTCTCTGTCTGTGATGTTCAGAACTACTTCGTTCAGCTTCTTCCAGAATTTCTCTTTTACCTCTAGGTCACATGCTACCTGTGGGGCATAGCCAATAATCACATTATACATAACATTCTCAATTTCAAGTTTAAGCCTCATCACTCGATCTGATACTCTTTTCACCACCAAGACATTCTTAGCTAACTCTTCCTTTAAAATAACCCCCACTCCATTTCTCTTCCCATCTACACCATCCATCCATTTTCTGAGCCGCTTCTCCTCACTCGGGTCGCGGGCATGCTGGAGCCTATCCCACCTATCATCGGGCAGGCGGCGGGGTACACCCTGAACTGGTTGCCAGCCAATCGCAGGGCACATACAAACAAACAACCATTCGCACTGACATTCACACCTATAGGCAATTTAGAGTTGTTAATTAACCTACCATGCATGTTTTTGGGATGTGGGAGGAAACCGGAGTGCCCGGAGAAAATCCACACAGGCACGGGGAGAACATGCAAACTCTACACAGGCGGGGCCGGGGATTGAACCCAGGTCCTCAGAACTGTGAGGCTGACGCTCTAACCAGTCGTCCACCATATCGCCTCCATCTACACCATAGTAAAATAATTTTTACCCTGCCCCTTCTACCTCTGGCCTTACTGCCTTTCCACCTGCTCTCCTGGACACACAATCAACCTTATATCAACCTTTCTCCTAATCATCATGTCAACCAACTCCTGAGCTTTTCCTGTCATAATCCCAACATTCAAAGTCCCCACATTCAGTTCTAGGCTATGTGCTTTCCTCTTCTCTTTCTGCCAAAGAACCCGCTTTCCACCTCTCCTTCGTCTTCGACCCAGAGTAGCTGAATCTGAATCGGTGCCGGAAGTTGTTAACCCGGGCCACGACCGATCCGGTATGGAATTCTTTGGATGAACGCTCATATTTGTTTGGCAAAGTTTTAAAACGGATGCCTTTTCTGACGCAACCCTCTGCATTTATCCGGGCTTGGGACCGGCCTACAGTTTGTACTGGCTTGTGCCCCCCATAGGGCTGCATTCTCACTTTGCTGGGTCATTGTTACAATTTTTTTTTTAATTCTCAAATCATATATAATTAAAAGGCCATCCAGAATTTTTCATTTGTTGCAGTCATCAGTCTGAAGTGTAAATAACTTCAGAGGGTTATTAATAACAACTGTCAGGTTGCTCTAGCTTTTTTCCCCAGCCATCATCTTCCGCTTATTCAGGGTCACAAGGCTTTTGAAAACCAGCGTGCAGAGTTGGCAGTGCAGCACACACAAAATAAGAGGCGGCAGGGACAACTATTTTGCTGTCCGAAACATTTTTGAAATGCCAACCAGAATTATCACAACATTTCATTTATTCAACAATACAATTTTGAAGCTTCTAAATGATCAAACAACTGACTTGGAGCCAGTCAAAAGAAGGAAAAAAAGTTTTAATTCTGTATTTCTGTGTGTTGTCATTCAAGCGCACTGTGGCAGTTGGCCTCTCCAAGAGCAATTTTATGGTTGTACTGTCCCAAGCTGTAAACAATGTTACGCAGGACGGCCACATACATGCAAATTCAGTTGCCACACACTTGGTGAGAGTTAAATCAAACATAGCATGGCTTTTGTTATCTTCCCCAAAATTATCAGAGCAATCAATTTATTTTCTGCAACTCAGTAATATGTTTGTTTGCATCTTCCACTAATGCTTCCAATTCCATCATGTCAAACTTCATTTTGTGCTTGTATTGGTCTCCCAAATGTTCCATGGTGAAAACTATGGGTCTGATACTCCATACTCCCGTAGCACCCCCAACAGGACACAACGAGGGACACAAAGCACATGTAGACTGTTTCGGCCAACTACCATGCACCTTCCAGGGCCCTCCTGAGGGTTTATAGCTGGTCCACTGCTCTATCCACAGCCATAAAAAAGCCACATTGCTCCTCCTGAAGCTGAGATTTGACCTGTTGACGGTCCTTCCTCCATAAATAGACCTTATGTGGGAGGTTGAGGAGTGTGATCCCCGTGTAGTTGGAACAAACCCTTTGTTTGCCGTTCTTAACAAGGGCACAACCACCCTGGCCTGCCAATCTAGAGTCCCTGATGGGGGACAGGACAACATGATGTTGCAGAGGCATGTCACTCAAGACAGCCCCACAACATCCAGAGCCTATAGGAACTCTGGGTGGATATCCTCGGAACTCTGCCACCAAGAAGCTTTTTAACTACATTGGCGACCTCAATTCCGGGAGAGCCCACCCTAGAGTCCCAAGACTCTGCTTCTATATAGGAAGCCACGTCGATGGAATTAAGGAGGTCTTCAAAGTATTCTCCCCACCAAATCACAATGTCCCGAGTCGAAGTCAGCAGCGCTCCCTCCCCTCTATACACAATGTTTTTGGTGCACTGCTTTCCCCTCCTAAGCATCAGATGGGGACCCAAAATTTCCTTGAAGCTGTCCGGACGTCATTCTTCGTGGTCTCACCAAACGCTTCCCATGCCTGCATTTTTGCCTCAGTAACCACAACAACTGCATTCCGCTTGGCCTGTCAGTACCCATTAGCTGCCTCCCACAGGCCAAAAAGGCCTGATAGTGCTCCTTCTTGAGCTTGACGGAATACCTCACCAACAGTATCCACAAACAGGTTTGGCAACTGCTGGAAATTAAATATATCCCATCGCCCCTGGCAGCACCGGAGTTTTTGCACGCCATTGCCCTTACCTAGGACCTTGTTTGCCCTGAGTGACCCTACCAGGGACATAACACCCCCGACAACTTAAGGGTCAGCTCAGGGAAGAGCTGTACTTTTGTGATTTCCACTATTGAAAGGTTGTCTCAATGAAAAACTGATCTGCCATACTCTCTTGGCCATAGTAATTTAACTTGTCTTGACTGAACATGTGTACATAAACTTAACAAACAGCGTAAGATTAGAGTATGTTCGGATGGCTTTTAATTCATTTTATTATTTTTTTTTATGCATTTTTTTTTTGTTGTCGGATTGCTATTTCACAGATTTTTTTTTTCCGGACTTTTTTGAGGGGCGAGTTTGGTGCAAAAATGAACGTCTTTTCAGTTTCAACTGGTAGGTAGCGACCCAAAAGTGGGTGAAAAAGGACAACTAAAAAATATATTTAAAAATATGTTTTGCAGGTTGGGTGCTTGTTCATGTACTTGTACATGAGCAAGGACATCATACTCACGCTTACCTCCTCCAAACATTCAGGGACTATAAAAGTGTGCTGTGCTTTCGTGGGTCACTGAGCGCTCACACTCGTCAAATAATTTGGCTTTAGATGGCCAGGCATTGTACAAATTGTCTAGTTTGAGTGCACCCTTAGGTTCAATTGTCTAAAGTTACACACAAAAAAACCTGACGCACAATGGGTACATCATTTACTTTTTCTACAACATATTGCTTCATCTAGTTCATCACAATGGCCTTATCAGGTTTTGACCAGGGCGGCACGGTGGGCCGACTGGTTAGAGCGTCAGCCTCACAGTTCTGAGGACCTGGGTTCAATCCCCGGCCCCGACTGTGTGGAGTTTGCATGTTCTCCCCGTACCTGCGTGGGTTTTCTACGGGCACTCCGGTTTCCTCCCACATCCCAAAAACATGCATAAATTGGAGACTCTAAATTGCCCGTAGGTGTGACTGTGAGTGCAAATGGTTGTTTGTTTGTATGTGCCCTCCGATTGGCTGGCAACCAGTTCAGAAGTGGCTCAGAAAATGGATGGATGGAGGTTTTGACCAGTCCAGCAAGCTGTTGTCGGTGTTGAAAGTGTCATCACTCTGACTGTTGCTTCACACATCACACACTTGAGTCTTCATTAGATCATTTCCGGGGTACTCTAATCTAGATGGGATACTCTAATCTTACGCTGTTTCTAATCTTACGGGGTCAAAGTTAAGATGACAAGTTCATCAATCAGTGTCATTTTGTCCTGATATATTACTCCAGCCCATCCACTAAGTGTCCACAACGATCATGGGTTCTCTCGGGAATAGCCTGTCAAAGATTTGTCACACATCCCCACACAATGTGAAAATGGAATACCCGCATTTTTTGTTTGCAATGCAGCGAATATTCACAGACAAAGACATGACCCTTCTCTGTCAACCTCACAGGTATCTCATTTTCTACATAGGACTTGAGATACTTATGCATTTATGTTCAAAGTAAGCCTTTGTATTTACCAGGGAGTTAGAGCTCTACATATCGTATAGTAATGAAGTTCGTGTGTTTAAAAATGCAAGAGGATCCCCACCTGTGCACGGCATAATCAAAAGAGACCCCCAAGTACTTGTTCTGAGAAATTCAATGTTTAGAAGAAAAGGCCAACTGTGGAGGAAGGGGGCAGAGTACCACAGCTTTATAATGTACCTGCTCTCCTTGCTCTCTTCTTCCTGGTATTTATTCTGCAGAATACAGACCAGGCACGCTTATATAAAGCTGTCCGGTATCCCTTGAGGTATGCATCCATGTGTGTGTGTTTGAAAGCTTTGCATGAACAGCATCAGTGAAAATGAAAGGTACTGTAACACCCCACATTCAGCTTGCCTACCGAAAACATTGTAAGTAGCAGGAACATGTCAACGAGATTTGGGTCAATGGCAGAGTAACAACCTCTGTAGCCACATGAAAGAGAGAAAAAAAAGAACCTTTACTGTCCCCAAGTGGACACAAGCAAAACATACATCTAACATCCATCCCTATCAACCTATCTGATATCACTTATTAAACTAAATAAAAACAATGCTCACAGACATTACCGACACCGTGCCGATATCTGTTCATTTGTACTATATTGGTGACTCTTGTAAAAGCAGTCATCTGTTGTGATGAGGCAACTGAAAGCTTAAAAGCAGAAGCTTTCATCCTCTCTCCCCCAAACATGAACTTTTGACATGCATGCTCATGCAGGCTGGGCACCGTTGTGACATGTGCGCATCTTTGAGTGTGTGTGTGTGTGTGTGTGTGTGTGCGCGCGTGCCTGCGTGTGCGTGTCTGTGTGTGTGTGCGCGCGCCTGCGTGTGCGTGTCTGTCACAGACTATTAAATTCCTGACTACACATGGTTAAAACCATGAAGTTTAGAAGTCAGAGGAATCCCTGACTATTTCAGGTGGGGGAAGAATACTTTCATTTTATTACGTTCAACTTAAGTGATTGGCAACACCATAGAGATGAGACAAAATACACACAGCTCCTTCATTTCTTGGTATTCTCGTAAATCTGCAGACACGTATAGTATTTTGGTATAATACAGAGCTATTTGTGAAAATTAATATCGCCTTCCCAATGTTGTTTAGCAGTAAAGTGAATGCAGAGCATTTTATTATTTTTTTATTTCTTGTGAAAGCATTGTGAAGTTGAGCCTCTCTATTTTTCTCTCTCTCTCCAGGTTGCAATTATTGCTGGAAACTTTGATCTTGCTGAACTTATCAAGAACCACAAAGAGAGTGACATAGGTGAGTAATAAGACAAAATGGGTTCTGTTCTCCTTTCCTCCATTTAGCTTTCCATCCATCACCTATTCTTTCTCAGCCACCAGTGTGTATTTCTGAATCACTGCTGGGATACATTACAAATCCTCCATGCCTCGATTTTTTTAAAACGACCTCCCAGTATAATCTCCACTATGGGATTGGAAGAACCAAGAGGATGAAAGTTTATGTTTACACCAGGACAATCCCAGTCTGATTAGGCTGAGAGAAAAGACCAATGCCTCAGATCCCACAATGACAAGGAGTGAAAATTGATTAGTTGTTTCCACAGGTGTTATTAGTGTGTGAGTGTGTGTGTGTGTGTGTATGCGATCAGTTGTGGATGGATGTGATGACACAGAGATGAATGAAATAATTCTTATATTGATTAAAACTGGGTGGGGAATTGTGTGTGTGAGGGGCAGTTATACAACAAGAATGCTCAGTTTCATGCATGGTGTGTGGATTTGCAATTAAGATGTAAGGTTTTTTTGTGTGATCGTGTGAGAGTTGATAAGGGATTTAAAACACTTGGAAACTGGATGCAAATTTTCAGGAATAGTGTGACTCCTGAATGTTAATTCGTTCATGCTATTTAAAATCACATCTGATACATGTAAACCAAGACAAACATGTACAAGTGATTAATTCTTATAGTTATCGAGTAAACCATGCCTATGGCACTCCATATCTGTATATTGCTGCTTCATTTGTAATTTAAAGTCAGAATGTCTCTGTAGCAAATTGTTGCACAATGGAAACTTGATTTGATTTGATTTCGGGCAAAGAAGACTTACATTAACAGTTTAAATGATAGCTTTCATTAAACATGCTAAATGAACCATTTAACGTAGCTGCTTTTAAAGGGAACTGAAGAAAGTATAGTCTATGACAACCCCTCTGTGTCATGCACAACAACCCAAATGCATTTCAGTCTAAATTCTAAATTAGGGCTGCACAATAGTGGAAAAAAATGACATTGTTTTTAAAACTACGATATATATTGCGTTGTAAAATAATTCAGGATCAGTGTTGGGAAAGTTCATTTTCACGAGAACTAGTTCAAAGGGCAGTTCATCATTCCAAAAATGAACTAGTTCAGTTCATAGTTCATAATTAAAAATTTTGAACGTAGGTCAAAAAACTAACAAGTTCATAATTCTTCCCCCCCCAATATGTTGGGTAATAGGCGGCATGGTGTTGCCTGGTTAGCACATCTCCCTCACAGTTCTGAGGACCGGGGTTGAAATCCCGGCCTTGCCTGTGTGGAGTTTGCATGTTCTCCTCGTGCCTGTGTGGGTTTTCTCCAGGCACTCTGGTTTCCTTCCACATCCCAAAAACATGCATGTGAGGTTGATTGACGACTCTAAAATGTGAATGTAAACTGTAGGTGTGAATGTGAGTGCGAATTGTTGTTTGTTTATATGTGCCCTGCGATTGGCTGGCAACCAGTTCAGGGTGTACCGCCTCCAGCCGAAGAGAGCTGGGATAGGCTCCAGCATGTCCGTGACCCTAGTGAGGATAAGTGTTACAGAAAATTGATGGATGGATGGATGTTGAGCGGCACGGTGGCCGACTGGTTAGAGCGTTAGCCTCACAGTTCTGAGGTGCGGGGTTCAATCCCCGTCCCCGCCTGTGTGGAGTTTGCATGTTCTCCCCGTGCCTGCGTGGGTTTTCTCCGGGCACTCCGGTTTCCTCCCACATCCCAAAAACATCCATTAATTGGAGACTCTAAATTGCCCGTAGGCATGACTGTGAGTGCGAATGGTTGTTAGTTTCTATGTGCCCTGCGATTGGCTGGCAACCAGTTCAGGGTGTACCCCGCCTCCTGCCCGATGACAGCTGGGATAGGCTCCAGCACGCCCGCGACCCTAGTGAGGAGAAGCGGCTCAGAAAATGGATGGATGGATGGATGGATGTTGGTTAATAAGCTCGTTACCCTCAAAATACTGGCATTTCATTTTCCCAATGTTGCCACCCATTCAGTCCACACTAGTAGCCATCTGCAGCTTTCACCCGACAATCTCAAAAACATGAGGAAAAACTTGTTGCTTGGTGTTTTGTTTTTTTTAAATGGGGAATTAAAACAAAAACAGGAGTTTTGTCCTAAACGTGCAAACAAAAACACGCAACACAGTATGACAGGAACTATGGTGAAAGGTTATTGATAACTTTGCATTCCTCACAGCGCTGGCTCTACTCTTACGTCACAAAACAAAATAAATACCATATTATCACAGATGTGATCATACAGTTTCTTAAAGCATTCTGATACAAATAATTTTCCTAGTAATCCATTTTTACGATTATGTACTGTCTTACAAAAGAACACATTCACTCCAATTTACGCAGTATCCCTTAATGCACACAGCTGGACCGCGTGCCTGCCTAGTTTCATTCTGAAGCATGAAATAGGAAATGCACCAGGTGTACATTGTTTCCTGCGTCCTCTTTCATAATTATCATACAAGGAGATAAGTATACAACAATATGGGCTGCTCTGTGTGTTGTTAGAAGCATTATAATTTACCATAACATGCAAGGTGCTAATCTTATTAGCATGTACAAACCCTGTCCCATGTCCCTCTGCTGGTCACTTTTAAAATTACAGTTGATACACTGTTTATAACAGTACACCAACATCGCAGCAGACCCTGTGATATGAGTATTGTGCACACGTACATCGGAATGACTATGCTCAAACAAAATATCGTGCAGCCCTACTCTACATCATAAATTTTTTTAGGACATGCAAACAGATGTGGTACCTGATCTACTAACCAGGCACACCCAGGATTGCGTCTGCCAAATGAATCTATTTGCATATGCTCCTCCCAATACACAAAATGAACTGTGTGGCAATTTAGCGTATTGTGGGAGGAGCATATGCAAATAATCTACAGTATTTAGCAGGCACAACATGATTTAGTCAACCTGCGATGACTGATTTTGCATCTTGAAATACCATGTCTGAAAGGATGGTGCAAAGCAGCATGCAAAGCGGTGCCAGGTTAGCACTGGCAAATTGAAAGGCGGTGGCGAGAGCATTTGTAAACATTTTTGAAATGCTAGAAACAAAATTCAGCCGTCGGATCGTCTATTCAGCAATGCAATTTTGGAGCAAGTATCACAAAAAGGCCACACCGATGACATTTCCTACAAAAAATTCTAAATTTCCGTGCATCTTTGTCAATTGATGCTCTCTCACAGCAGTTTTGTGGGTATGCTATCCCAAATTTTAAATCCAATGTTATGCAAGATGGGCGCATGTAAAATCATAGAGAACATGGCTTTTATGCATTTGTTGGCTTCCCCATAATCCTTGAAGCAGTCAATTTTTTTCCGGAACTCACTATTATGTTTGTTTGCTTCTTCCACTAACACTTCCAATTCCCTCACTTCATGTTGCGCTCGCGGTGCTTTCACCAACGATCCAAGTCGAAAACCATCAAAACTACCTAAAGCGCAAAAACCTCTTTTAAACATACATACCGTACATACTGTACTGTGTGAGAGATGAACATAGTATTTCAATGCGAATCAGAATCATCTTTATTTGCCAAGTATGTCAAACACACACACAAGGAATGATGTCTCCGATAGTTGGAGCTGCTCTAGTATGACAGTAGACAGCCATTTTGACCAAAAAATACTTTTGAGGCATAAAAACATAAAAACACACTATGGAGAGTCACAGAGAAATGAGAGGTTACCGGAATTTGTGGTAATGCTGATACAATTCCTCTTGCAATTTAATGGCAAGAAGGAAGAAGCTGTTGGAATGCCTGCTGGTTTTAGTTTGCATTATTCGATTGCGCTTACCTGAGGGAAGGAGCTGGAATATGTGGTGACCAGGTTGTGTTGGCTCCTAGAGGATTTTGCATACCCTTGTCTTAATTCTGGCAGCATGCAAGTCCTCAAGAGTAGGTTGGTGGGTATTGATTAATTTTCGGCAGTCTTGACTGTCTGATTTTGTCCTTCTTTGTGGCAGCACCAAACCAGATTGTGATGGCTGCACACAGAACCGATTCAATGACCACTGTGTAGAACTGCCTCAACAGCTGCTGTGGCAGACCACGCTTCCTCAGAAGCCGCAGGAAGTACATCCTCTGCTGGGCCTTTTTGAGGATGGAGTTGATGTAGGTCTTACACTTCAGGTCCAACAGAGACTGTAATTCCCAGGAACTGGGAACAGCGTGTGGGGCAGCTGTGGCGAAGGATGCTTCCTGAAGTCCACCATTATCTCTACAGACTTGAGCGTGTTCAACTCCAGGTTGTGTCGTCTGCACCAAAGCTCCAGCCACTCCATTTCCTGTCGATATGCAGACTCGTCACCATTTTGATGAGGCAGATGACTGGTGTCGTCTGCAAACGTCAGGAGTTTGACAGCCAGGTGCGTTGAGGTGCAGTCGTTCGTATAGAGAGAGAAGAGCAGTGGAGAGAGGACTGGAGGGGGTCCAGCAGGGGTCCTGTGACGCTCTTGTGGTCCTCCAGCATAAGGCGTTCAACTTCATGACCACAGATGTCAGGGTGACAGGGCTGTCATTCGGTCCTGAAATTGCAGGTTTGTTGGGAATTGGGATGACCGTGGAGCGTTTGAGGCAGGATGGAACTTCACACAGTTCCAAAGATCCATCCATCCACATCCATCTGTGTGAAAACTGTGTGAATTGACAGAAGTGGTGTTCGAAATCCTCGCTATCTGAGCTTAACTTGCACTCCGGGACGCTTCCCTATGTGGCGCTGTCTTTGTCTCCTCCATGTGCCATAGAGTACAGCCGCTCCCCGAGTAAGTAACTCCGAGAAAAAACAGAAAGTTGGCGAAAGAAGGTTCGGAGTAGACTCCCTAATGTTTAGCAAGTGTAAGTAAGTCGCGTAATATCTCCTTGACAAACGAAAAAGACAAAAACAAGGACAATACTAGAGAGAGTGTTACCGAGGTGTCCACACGTCACGGGTTTATAGTTCGTAGTAATTGTTTCTTGGTTCTGATTGCCTCTTGTCAGGTGGATGGTAACTTTATGTTGGGGTTTTCAACAAAACACAAGAAAGGATCCCACGAGAATATTGAATTTGAGCAGAAGGCTAATAGATTGAATAACAACAATTTAAAGGTGCAGGAACCTGCCTCGGTCAAACCTAAATGAAATGCAACATTTCATTGATAATTCTTGTTTCATTTTAGTTCTATTATGTAAAAATTACAGCTAATGTAATTAACACAATATAGACAGCAGTTGACTTTATATATTCTGTATGCATTTACATATTAGCAATGATTTGCCAGCTCCCAGTTTATTCAGATATTGGGCAGTAGTGCTATACAATATTACTAGTGAAATACAGAAAGCTTTATTTGGATTGTGGCTCAACACAGTTCGGCAGGTTGTAGAGCACACAGCGAGCTCAGGGATTACAGGGCCTCAGAGAAAATGAGAAAAGATGAAAACAACAAATATATTAGGGAAGGAGAAAAAGATGAGTTTGAGTGGGAAAGGAATAAAGGGAGAGACAAAAACTCTAATCTAATCTAAAAATGTAATCCTGCAACTGTCTCTCATGGTCACTATTCACCAGTGGGGAGAATCAGACAGGAGTGACCTGGTAAAGTTCTACAGTAAATGGAATGTAGTGCAGGATTACCCCCAAACACAACCAAAATACAACCTCCCCCTCTCTTAATATCATACAAATGGTTGAATTTTAGAAAAAGGTATTTATTCGTTGTGTTCTTGTGTTTGGACATCTTTGCTTTGTCCCCACTGAGGTGTGAATATTGCATGTTGGGATGAGACATTTTTACTCCTGGATCTTCCACTGGGCACCATGGGCTCAGCATGTTGCAGAGGTGGGTGTCCCCTCTTTCCTCATGTGTGTGCATGCGCGTGTCGGTGCATCGGAGAGAGAAAGACAGAGAGAGAGAGAGAGACATGAGAATCCATAAACAATTGTATTATTATTAATTAATAATAATAATTATTATTATTTTTATCGGCGGCACAGTGGACGACTGGTTAGAGCGTCTGCCACACAGTTCTGAGGCCCGGTGTTCAATCCCCGGCCCCGCCTGTGTGGAGTTTGCATGTTCTCCCAGTTCCTGCGTGGGTTTTCTCCGGGCACTCTGGTTTCCTCCCACATCCCAACAACATGCATGGTAGGTTAATTGATGACTCTAAATTGCCCGTAGGTGTGAATGTGAGTGCGAGTGGTTGTTTGTTTGTATGTGCCCTGCGATTGGCTGGCAACCAGTTCAGGGTGTACCCCGCCTCCTGCCCGATGATAGCTGGGATAGGCTCCAGCACGCCCGTGACCCTAGTGAGGAGAAGCGGCTCAGAAAATGGATGGATGGATGGATAGATATTATTATTATATAATTTAATGTTAACTGCTTGTGCAGCCAACATATTGACCATATGATCAAAGTTGAAGATACCTGCTGCATAATCTTTCAGAAGTGGTTACTTTGTTTGGCATTGTGAAACTCCAAACCAAATTATAACATGAAGTGTTACCATTAGTCATAACCAAAGTCCTAGATAATTTTATCCCTAGCAACTCACCCAGGGAACTGTTATGCGATTTGGCTCATCGGGGTAAGGTTTCTGGGTAATTCCCCAGTTTCTTGTCGAAGTATCCTTAAAAGCTGCCGCACACTGAGTGCAACCCCCGAACCGGACTGAACTATTGCGCAGTGTGCGTGGTTTGGCAACTCTTTTCATGAGTAGCTGATTCGTCCGCCGCTGGTTTTCAAAATAAAAAATGTCAACGCCGGTGTATTCTGTTACAACGTCGCGGATTATAGCCAATCATTTCTGGGTTTTGAGCATGCGAGAGAATAACGGCCGCCGTTCTGCCTCCAAGCCATACAAATATGTTATAAAGCATCAAATGTTGTGTTTTACAACAATGCTTAACTATATTTATAATTTATAATGTACCTATGGATGAAAAACAAAGCTTGTAGTCAAAATGTGCATTGCGATCAAATGAATGGGAGCGAGCGAGCCTCTTTTAAAATATCAACACTCTCACTTTTATTTTCCCCCAAGACCTCTTTCTCCACACGTTCACTCCTTTGTCAATTTGACAATTGTAGAAATCAAAATGCTGAACTTGCCATGCAAAGTAAATAAAACAATACGTGTTAGGTTGATTGAAGACTCTAAATTGCCCTTACGTGTGAATGAGTGCGCGAGTGTTTGTTGCTATGTGCCCTGCGATTCGCTGACGACCAGTTTATGGTGTACCCCGCCTCTCGCCCGAAGATGGCTGGGATAGGCTACAGCACGCCCGTGACCCTTGTGAGGATAAAGCGATACGGAATGGATGGATGGATGGCTGAAATAAGTATTTAACACGTCACCATTTTGCTCATTAAATATATTTCCAAAGGTGATATTGACATGACAATTTCACCTGATGTTGGGAACAACCCAAGTAATCCATACATACAAAGAAAGTAGAACAAATAAGATGAGAAATTAAGTTATGTGTAATAATGTGAAATGACACAGGGAAAAAGTATTGAACACACCAACTGGTATTTATTTAATATTTTGTACAAAAGCCTTTATTTGACAGCTTCAAGACGCCTCCTGTATGGGGAAACTAGTCACATGCATTGCTCTGGTGTGATTTTGGCCCATTCCTCCACACAAGAAGTCTTCAAATCTCAAAGGTTCCATGAGCTTCTTTTATGGACCTTGAGTTGCAGTTCTTTCCATAGATTTTCGATTGGATTCAAGTCGGGTGACTGGCTGGACCATTCTAGCGGCTTTATTTTTTTTTTTATTCTTTGCACTCCTCTGTCAAAAGTCTTGCAAGGAGCACCTGATCGAGGCAAATTTATGGTGGCATGATTGGCTTTCCACTTATGTATTTTGGCCCCAACCGTGCTCACAGAAGCTTCGATATGCTCCTGTAACCAATGCCATCATTATATTTTGCAACAATTACTTTTCGATGTTCTTGAGACAGCTCTTTACTCTATTCATTTGCACTGACAAGGGGCTGGATTGCTGTTTGATTATTGATAGATTTTAGATGTTGGCTTGGGTTTCCATGCCTTTTTGCACCTCCCTTTCTTCATTCAATACTTTTTCTGTCTCATTTCACGTTCTTACTCACAACTTAATTTCTGAGTTTATTTGTTCTTTCTTTGTATGCATGGATTAGTTGGGTTGTTCATCAACATCTGGTGAAAGTTTTGTATATACACACACACACACACACACACACGGCGGCTGAAATAAGTGTTGAACATGTCACCATTTTTCTCACAAAATATACATCCAAAGGTGCTGCTGACCTGAAAATTTCACCAGATACACACGCACACACACACACACACACACACACACACACGCATATATATTTGGCGGCACGGTGGACGACTGGTTAGCAGATCACAGTTCTGAGAACTGGGGTTAAATTCCCGGCCTCGCCTAGTTTCCGTCAGGCCACTCTGCCATAAAGCCCCGACTGGTGGAGGGCTGCAGTGATGGTTGACTTTCTAGAACTTTCTCCCATATTCTGACTTCTTTACCTCTGTCGCCAAGGCTCTTCTCCCCCGATTGCTCAGTTTGGCCGGATGGCCAGCTCTAGGAAGGGTTTTGGTCGTCCCAAAGGTCTTCCATTTAAGGATTATGGAGGCCACTGTGCTCTTAGGAACCTTAAGTGCAGCAGAAGTTTTTTTGTAACCTTGGCCAGATGTGTGCCTTGCCACAATTCTGTCTCTGAGCTCTTCAGACAGTTCCTTTGACCGCATGATTCTCATTGGCCCTGACATGCACTGTGAGCTGTAAGGTCTTATATAGACAGGTGTGTGGCTTTCCGAATCAAGTCCAATCAGTATAATCAAATACAGCTGGACTCCAATGAAGGTGTAGAACCATCTCAATGATGATCAGAAGAAATAGACAGCACCCGAGTTAAATATATGAGTGTCACAGCAAAGGGTCTGAATACTTATGGATCAGAATCAGAATCATCTTTATTTCCCAAGTATGTCCAAAAAACAAACAAGGAATTTGTCTCCGGTAGTTGGAGCCGCTCTAGCACGACAACAGACAGTCAATTGACAGAGAACACTTTTGAGACATATAGACATTGACAAAAAAAAAAACAGTCACTGAGCACTGGCTGTGTGATATTTCAGTTTTTATTTTTTAATAAATCTGCAAAGGTTTCCACAATTCCATTTTTTTCTGTCAATCTGGATTGCTGTGTGTACATTGAGTGAAAAAAATTAACTTAAATTATTTTAGCAAATGGCTTCAATATAACAAAGAGGGGAAACTTTAAGGGGGTCTGAATACTTTCCATAGCCACTGTATTTGACTTGAAGCTACCGTCTTCTTCGTCATTTTCTTCTTCGCCTCTTTTTGAGAAATGAAGTATTTTTATGTAGTGCCCCCTAGTGTTTCGGAATGATATACCACAGTTGGATAAAATTGTGCCTTTATAACAAGATGACAGTCTTCTGTTCCTCTTTTTTTAATTAATGCCTTATGCTTTTCATACTCAGAAAGAAATGCCAAGTTTAAAGGGAAATCTATTTATATTTTATTTTTTATTATTTTTTGTGCTTGAAATGACCTCATTAAAATGTTTTTAGACAAGAAAATACACTTTCCTACTACATGAACAATGTAAATTTAAGACAAATACTGTTGATTATCGAAAAGAGGAAACCAGTTGGTCGTTCATTAAGTAAAATCTCTCATTTTCTCGTTTGTTCATAATTGCACTTTAACCAAGCAAAAATATATACTATCCAAAAACAGTATACTTTTTTTCTGACAGAAATGTTATTAGGATACTCGATTACTAATTGAAGCACTATTGGATGCAAATTCTCATTTGTGACAGGTCTGTTTAATCTCACTTTAGAAATAAAATGAGAAAAAGTAAGCTAAAAGCATAGCATTTTCATTGAATAACTGAAAACGTACTATTCATTGGTTTTGAGGGGGCAAAAACTAAGTCCCCTCCCACACACACACACACACACACGCACACACACACACACAACCGTTCACAATCGGCTTTGAAGGTGCAAAACATTTGATCGGCCCTAAAGTTTTCCTCAGGTTCAATGCTTATCAGATTTGTTTTGATTAATAAATATGGATTTTAAACTATATTAAATATGTAGGCGGTGGCCGACTGGTTAGAGCGTCAGCCTCACAGTTCTAAGGACCAGGGTTCAATCCCCGGTCCCGCCTGTGTGGAGTTTGCATGTTCTCCCCGTGCCTGCATGGGTTTTCACCAGGCATACATGGTAGGTTAATTGAATACTCTAAAGTGTGAGGAGAAGCAGCTCAGAAAATGGATGGATTATTATTATCAATATTATTATTATTTTTATTATATAATTTAATGTTAACTGCTTGTGCAGCCAACATATTGACCATATGATCAAAGTTGAAGATACCTGCTGCATAATCTTGCAGAAGTGGTTACTTTGTTTGGCATTGTGAAACTCCATCCATCCATCCATTTTCTGAGCCGCTTCTCCTCACTAGGGTCGCGGGCGTGCTGGAGCCTATCCCAGCTGTCAGCGGGCAGGAGGCGGGGTACACCCTGAACTGGTTGCCAGCCAATCGCAGGGCACATAGGAACAAACAACCATTCGCACTCACAGTCATGCCTACGGGCAATTTAGAGTCTCCAATTCATGCATGTTTTTGGGATGTGGGAGGAAACCGGAGTACCCGGAGAAAACCCACGCAGGCACAGGGAGAACATGCAAACTCCACACAGGCGGGGACGGGGATTGAACCCCGCACCTCAGAACTGTGAGGCTGACGCTCTAACCAGTCGGCCACCGTGCCGCCATTGTGAAACTCCAAACCAAATTATAACATGAAGTGTTACCATCCATCCATCCATTTTCTGAGCCGCTTCTCCTCACTAGGGTCGCGGGCGTGCTGGAGCCTATCCCAGCTGTCATCGGGCAGGGGGCGGGGTACACCCTGAACTGGTTGCCAGCCAATCGCAGGGCACATAGAAACAAACAACCATTCGCACTCACAGTCATGCCTACGGGCAATTTAGAGTCTCCAATTAATGCATGTTTTTGGGATGTGGGAGGAAACCGGAGTGCCCGGAGAAAACCCACGCAGGCACGGGGAGAACATGCAAACTCCACACAGGCGGGGACGGGGATTGAACCCCGCACCTCAGAACTGTGAGGCTGACGCTCTAACCAGTCGGCCACCGTGCCGCCATGAAGTGTTACCATTAGCCGCAAATTAAAGTTCAATTCATTTTTTTTTTTTTTTTTTTTTTTTTTTACTGTCAGTATATGGTGGTATTGGTATGGTATTTGCTTTCTCCACATGTGCGGCAATACACTTGCAACTGGCCGGTTTAGTTTTATTGACGATGTCGTGGTGGATAGGAATCATGCAGTGAGGCTTGAGGTGCTTAGCTGTCTGTGTGTGCCTTGGTGGGCTTGCTGTTCCTGCTGTGCATGTCTTGACCTCTGTTACACACTTTCGGTAACAAATAAAGTTGAAGTCATGATCGAATATTGTTAATATAAATAGTTTTTCACAGTTTGAAGAGTATATGCCATAGTTTGTTATATTGTCTGTTTGTAGGTGTTTATACAGCGTTTGGGTACCTATATTAATTATTTTGAGAAATATACTGTAAGTGCCGCAAGTTTGATGCTAATTTTCATTAGCAGGTCAATGGAGTTTTTCGTTCATTGTATGTTTGCTTTGAGCTAGCGATTTTTGGGAACAAAAACGAAGAAAGAAACAAAGTCTGTGATGTATTTGAACATTCAATATGTGTCATTCTTTTTTTATGTGAGTTTAGTTTTACAGTCAACTTCAACTGGAGTGTCAATAAACGACTTTAAGCAAGCAACAGTCACTCTTACTACTTGCTACTATGTTAGCAATTTAACAACCTGTTGTTGTGACCACGTGGGCTCTACATACCATCCGGGTGCTGCTGGATAGAAGTGCTGGAGCAGAGCATGGAATGAACCGCTTGTATCTTCTTTTTCTTTCATTTTCCTTCCTCCCGATAGGGGTCGCCACAGCGCGTCATCCTTTTCCATGCAAGCCTTCTCCTCTCTAACACCAACTGCCCTCATGTCTTCCCTCACGACAGCCATCAACCTTCACTTTGGTCTTCTTCTAGCTCTCTTACCTGGCAGCTCCATCCGCATCCACTCACTCTCTCTCCTCTGTACGTGTCCAAACCATCGAAGTCTGCTCTCTCTAATTTTGTCTCCAAAACATTGAACCTTGGCCGTCCCTCTGATGAGCTCATTTATAATACTATCCAACCTGGTCACTCCTAAATAGAACCTCAGCATTTTCATTTCTGCCACCTGCAACTCTGCTTTCTGTTGTCTCTTCTGTGTTACTGTATCTAATTTGAAATTTAAATGTAAGGGGATCTGAATATGTTCCGTACCCACTGTACATGCTAGCTGTATGCTGCTCGGTAGATAATGTGAATAAAAAAAGAAATGCAAGATTGATTCTTGAGAACACTACACTGACTAAACCAGACTGTATTGAACAGTGCATAGCTGGTCCACTGAAACTTACCATTTGCGTCATCACAAACATCAAACTGCATGATTCCAACAGTGCAATGTGGGTTTTTTGTGTTTGCAGTAATTAACATCCTTATTTTTACGTTAATTGTCGTCTATTCTGTGTATGTTACCAGCACTTTGTGGAATGTGTACCTTGATTAACTGTCACATTTATTGTTAATTTATGTTGCACTGTTTTTTGTTTGTTTGCTTTTTTAAATAAAACCATTATTTTCGGTAGTGTGGGAAAGCGTGACCTCCTGGTCAATTCTTCGACATGAACATTCCCATCAGGGCATTAATTGTTCAAAGAAAATAAGCCTTAAGGAAGCTTTCGTGTTAACATTGTCGGACATTTACACCTGAATGATATTCGTTAAAAACAGCAACTTTATGGTTACATCACTCATAAATTCCTGTAGCCCAATAGTATGTGGCAAGAGAAGCTATCAAGAGAGATGCAGAGCATTTGATTCTTTGTGCTTTTGGTAAAAATAGCAAGTCAGCTGGCTCAAGTCCGAGTGAAGTCACGAGTCATTGCTGCTCAAGTCCAAGTCGAATTGCGATTCGTATCATTTTGTCTTTAAATTCACGACTGTAGTCCGACTCGAGTCCAAGTCATGTGATTTGAGTCCACACCTCTGATAATGTACTGGCATTACCAGATAACTAGCAACCCTTTATTGCTCAGTAACTGTTTTTGTCAATGTCTTTATGTCTCAAAAGTGTTCTCTGTCAATTGACTGTCTGTTGTCGTACGAGAGCGGCTCCAACTACCGGAGACAAATTCTTTGTCTGTTTTTGGGACATACTTGGCAAATAAAGATGATTCTGATTCATCCATCCATCCATTTTCTGAGCCGCTTCTCCTCACTAGGGTCGCGGGCGTGCTGGAGCCTATCCCAGCTGTCATCGGGCAGGAGGCGGGGTACACCCTGAACTGGTTGCCAGCCAATCCCAGGGCACATAGGAACAAACAACCATTCGCACTCACAGTCATGCCTACGGGCAATTTAGCGTCTCCAATTCATGCATGTTTTTGGGATGTGGGAGGAAACCGGAGTGCCCGGAGAAAACCCACGCAGGCACGGGGAGAACATGCAAACTCCACACAGGCGGGGACGGGGATTGAACCCCGCACCTCAGAACTGAATTTGTATTTATTATTCATTGAGGTTATTTTAATGGTTTAAAATTTTTTTTTTTTTTATTAAATCTATTCAAATGTAGAATATGCTTATGTTAAAGTTAAGCAGTGCTTATGTTGGAATTCAAATATTATTTTTTTCTTGATTTCATTTGAGTCATTTTTCAGGATTTTCTTATATAATTCATTTTTTCAGGATTTTCTTATATAATTCTTATATATTTTACTCAACTGTCATTCATATTTTTAAAGTTACTTTATGTAAACAATTGGTTAATAACAAATGGGTCAGTTTTTCTCTTACCTACTGTTGCTGATAATTGTTCTCTGTTTGAGTAATATCACTTGATTAAGCCTTTGGTAACATTGCATGCTACAAAATAGGTATGAATAAATCAAAATAAACAGGTATGCATGATTATTGTTGATATCGGATCGGACTGATATCATTAACGGCATATAAATATATATATATATATATATATATATATATATATATATATATAAATAAATATATATATATATACGTATATATATATATACGTATATATATATATATATATATATATATATATATGTATATATATATATATATGTATATATATATATATATATATATATATATACATATATATACATATATACATATATATATGTATATGTATATATATATGTATATATATATATATATATGTATGTATGTCCCCGATATATATATATATATGTATGTATGTCCCCGATGTTGCAGAGGTGTGTCAACCAGGACAGCCCCACAACATCCAGAGCCTTGAGGAACTCCGGGCGAATCTCATCCACCCCCCGGTGACCTCAACCCCAGAGATAGGAGAGCCCGCCTCAGAGAACCCAGACTCTGCTCCCTCATGGGAAGGCGTGTCGGTGGAATTGAGGAGGTCTTCGAAATATTCTCCCCACCGGCTCACAACGTCCCGAGTCGAGGTCAGCAGCGCCCCATCCCCACTATACACAGTGTTGATGGTGCACTGCTTCCCCCTCCTGAGACGCCGGATGGTGGACCAGAATTTCCTCGAAGCCGTCCAGAAGTCTTTCTCCATGGCCTCACCGAATTCCTCCCATGCCCGAGTTTTTGCTTCAGCGACCACCAAAGCTGCATTCCGCTTGGCCAGCCAGTGCCTCAGGAGTCCCACATGCCAAAAAGGCCTGATAGGTCCCCTGAAGACAAGATGGCACCTACCAGTGTTGTCGCCTCGGTAACGCGCTCTCTAGTATTGTTTTTGTGTTTTTCGTTCGTCTTTGACATTACACGACTCACACGAGACTTGCTAACCATCAAGGAGGCTACTCCGGACTTTCTTTCACCAACTTTCGCAAATCCGCTCAGTTTTTTCCCCGAGTTACTTACCGGGGCGGCGTTTTCGGCGCATGGAGGCGGAAACGGCGCCACAGAGGGAAGCGAGCTGGCATTCAGGTGAAACTCCGCATGAGAGGACACAGATTGGCGTTCCCGTCGATCCACCTCTCGAATGTACGCTCCCGACCCAACAAAATGGACAAGCTTTATCTTCTGTTATAGACCAGTAAAGACTTCGGACGTTCCGCCACCATGTGCTTAACGGAGACCTGCCTTTGCGTCGCTGTACCCGATGGCGCCGTCATGCTTCCCGGCTTCCATATTCATCGTGCAGACCGCGACATGTAATAATCGGGGAAAACAAAGGGCGGCGGGATATGCTTCTATATAAACGAAAAATGGTGTACGGATGTCACGGAGCTCAGCACACACTGCAGCCCGCATTTGGAGTCGCTGTTTTTGAACTGTAAGCCATTCTACTCGCCGCGTGAGTTCGCATCATTCATCCTGGCTGGCATCTACATTCCGCCTCAAGCTAACACGAAAGCCGCACTGCTAACGCTCGCCGAACAAGTCAACGAAATTGAAAAAAAACACCCGGACTCACCCCTCATTATTCTCAGGGACTTTAACAAAGCTAAACTCAACCACGAACTCCCTAAATACAAGCAGCATATCGACTGTCCTACCAGGGAAAATAACATTTTAGACCACTGCTACACTACGCTAAAAAACGCATACCCTGCTATACCTCGTGCAGCCCTGGGCTCGTCTAATCACTGCTTAATTCACTTAATACCGACGTACAGGCAAGAACTTAAATGCGCGAAGCCCACAGTGAAAACAGTAAAAAAGTGCACCAAGGAAGCAAAGATGGAACTTCAAAGCTGCTGAGACTGCACAGACTGGAGTGTCTTTGAAAATTAAGCTGGCAGCCTGGATGAATATACGGACACTGTTACATCCTATATCAGTTTCTGTGAAAATGTGTGTGTACCAACAAAATCATTTCGCACATTCAACAACAAGAAGCCGTGGTTCACTGCTAAACTTAAGCAGCTTCGCCAAGCTAAGGAGGACGCATATCAGAGCGGGGACAGGGCCCTGTATAATCGAGCTAGAAACCAGCTGACGAAAGAAATTAACATTGCAAAGAGGAACTATGCAGCAAAGTTGGAAAAACAGTTTAGCGCTGACTCTACATCAGTCTGGCATGCATTCCAATCGCTAACTAATTACAAGCGACGATACCCCCAAGCTGAGAACAATAGCACATTAGCCAACAACTTGAATACCTTCTACTGCAGATTTGAAAAGGACACTTTCACATCCCACACCCACCCAACCGCACCACCGACCACAATCAGACCTCTGACTTGTGCGTTAACCATCCATGAACAGGATGTGAGATGCATCTTGAAACAACAAAAGATTAAAAAAGCGGCAGGCCCAGACCATGTGTCCCCATCCTGCCTCAAAGTCTGCGCGGACCAGCTCGCTCCAGTCTTCCCACAGAATTCAATAGATCTCTGGAACTGTGCGAAGTACCATCCAGTTTCAAAAGCTCCACCATCATTCCAGTCCCCAAGAAACCTGCAATCTCAGGTCTGAATGACTACAGGCCTGTCGCCTTGACATCTGTGGTCATGAAGTCCTTTGAACGTCTCGTGCTGGACCACCTCAAGAGCGTCACAGGTCCCCTGCTGGACCCCCTGCAGTTTGCCTACCAAGCGAACATGTCTGCGGATGATGCAGTCAACATGGACCTGTACTTCATCCTAGAACACCTCGACAGTGCAGGGACCTACGCGAGGATCCTGTTCGTGGACTTCAGCTCAGCGTTCAACACCATCATCCCTGAACTCCTTTCATCCAAGCTTCTCCAACTCAGCGTCTCACCTGCCATCTGCCAGTGGATTTACAGCTTTCTGACAGGCAGGACACAGCAGGTCAGTCTGGGGGAGGCCACCTCATCCACACACAGCATCAGCACTGGGGCGCCCCAAGGTTGTGTCCTCTCTCCGCTGCTCCTCTCTCTCTACATGCACGACTGCACATCAGCGCACCAGACTGTCAAACTCTTGAAGTTTGCAGATGACACCACTGTCATTGGCCTCATCAAGGACGGTGACGAATCTGCATATCGACAGGAAGCGGAGCGGCTGGAGCTGTGGTGCAGCCGACACAGCCTGGAGCTGAACACGCTCAAGACTGTAGAGATGATCGTGGACTTCAGGTGGCATCCTTCGCCACAGCTGCCCCTCATGTTGTCCAGCTGCCTTGTCTCAACCGTCGAGACCTTCAAGTTCCTGGGTATTACAGTTTCTCAGGACCTGAAGTGGGCGACCAACATCAACTCCGTCCTCAAAAAGGCCCAGCAGAGGATGTACTTCCTGCGGCTTCTGAGAAAGCACGGCCTTCCACAGGAGCTGCTGAGGCAGTACTACACAGCGGTCATCAAATCAGTCCTGTGTTCTTCCATCACAGTCTGGTTTGGTACTGCTCCTAAAAAGGACAAACTCTGAATCAGAATCAGAATAATCTTTATTTACCAAGTATGCAACGGACAATCAAAACTGTTGAAAAGATTGTCGGTACCCCCCTACGCACCCTTGAGGACTTACACGCTTCCAGAACTAAGACAAAAGCGTTCAAAATCCTCTTGGACCCTCCACATCCTGGTCACCAGCTCTTCCAGCTCCTTCCCTCAAGTAGGGGTTACCGAACAATGCAAACTAAAACCAGCGGACATTCCAACAGCTTCTTCCCTCTTGCTATCAACTTCTTAAACAGCTAACTTATTCCATTGTAACATGCTGCCAATTTCTTGTCTTGAGTTTGTTGTCACATTCCTGTCGGGCCAACTATACATTACTCGTGCACTCACTGTAGTAGTCTCGCCACGCTGCACTATTTGCATATCTGTTGTTGACCAATACTGCCACTCATGCCAGAGTAGCATCTGCACCACTTGCACACTGACTGGGGAGAATCTGCAACATTTGCACAATCAACATTGTCCCAGATTATCGCACTACTAGTCACTTTAAACTGCGTACATTCCTTGAAGTCTTGGCGCCCTTCGCACGATGCTCATTGCACCGGACTATTGCTATATTAGTCATTCAAACTGCTCTAACTGCGAGAGGACTTTGCATCTTTTTGCACAATTGTCAAAAAAAATAAAATATATAAAAAATGTACCAGCATTACCAGATAACTAGCAACCCTTTATTGCTCAGTGACTGTTTTTTTTTTTTTGTCAATGTCTTTATGTCTCAAGTGTTCTCTGTCAATTGACTGTCTGTTGTCGTACTAGAGCGACTCCAACTACTGGAGACAAATTCCTTGTGTGTTTTTTACTTGGCAAATAAAGACGATTCTGATTCTGATTCTTAGCCATAAAATTCTAAATTAATGATTATTTGCTAAAAATAATAAAGTTTATCAGTTTGAACATTAAATGTCTTTGTAGTGTATTCAATTAAATATAGGTTGAACATGATTTACAAATCATTGTATTCTGTTTTTCTTTATGTTTAGCACAACGTCCCAACCCCCGTCACCTTATCGTGGTGGAGGGGTTTTTGTGTCCCAATGATCCTAGGAGCTAAGTTGCCTGGGGCTTTATGCCAGGGTCACCCATGGCAAACAGGTCGTAGGTGAAGGACCAGACAAAGCACGGCTCCAAAAACCCCTATGACGAGTACAATAAATGGATTCGGGTTTGCCTTACCCGGACGCGGGTCACCGGGGCCCCCCTCTGGAGCCATGCAACCATGGGGCCCGGCCAGGCACAGCCCGAAGCGGTAACGTGGGTCCCCCTTCCCATGGGCTCACCACCTGTGGTTATTTATTTATTTATTTATGTTTAACACAACGTCCCAACTTCATTGGAATTGGGGTTGTATTTTCAAAGGTCCTATTGACATGAAATTTCCACCAGATGTTGCGAACAACACAAGTAATCCATACATCCAAAGAAAGTGTCTTGACTCAAACCTTGGCAATGAGACTTTTTGTAGGCCATCAATTACGACTGAACAAGCTGATATTCATTGACATGACAAACAGGTCCTCGGTGAGGGACCAGACAAAGCACGGCTCAAAGACCCCTAATGATGACGATAAATGATGGACTTGGTTTTCCCTTACCCGGACGCGGGTCACCGGGGCCCCCCTCTGGAGCCATGCAACCATGGGGCCCGGCCAGGCACAGCCCGAAGCGGTAACGTGGGTCCCCCTTCCCATGGGCTCACCACCTGTGGTTATTTATTTATTTATTTATGTTTAACACAACGTCCCAACTTCATTGGAATTGGGGTTGTATTTTCAAAGGTCCTATTGACATGAAATTTCCACCAGATGTTGCGAACAACACAAGTAATCCATACATCCAAAGAAAGTGTCTTGACTCAAACCTTGGCAATGAGACTTTTTGTAGGCCATCAATTACGACTGAACAAGCTGATATTCATTGACATGACAAACAGGTCCTCGGTGAGGGACCAGACAAAGCACGGCTCAAAGACCCCTAATGATGACGATAAATGATGGACTTGGTTTTCCCTTGCCCGGACGCGGTCACCGGGGCCCCCCTCTGGCGCCAGGCCTGGAGGTGGGGCTCGAAGGCGAGCGCCTGGTGGCCGGGCACCCAGGGGGCGCCCGGCCACCAGGGGGTCACCCTTCCCGTGGGCTCATCACCTGTGGGAGGGGCCATAGGGTCGGGTGCAGTGCGAGCTGGGCGGTGGCCGAAGACAGGGACCTTGGCGATCCGATCCCCGGTTACAGAAGCTGGCTCTCGAGACGTGGAATGTCACCTCTCTGGCAGGGAAGGTTGTGTGTGAGGTTGAGATGTTCCGACGAGATATAGTCGGACTCGCCTCCACGCACAGCTTGGGCTCTGGTACCAGTCCTCTCGAGAGGGGTTGGACTCTCTTCCACTCTGGAGTTGCCCACAGTGAGAGGCGCCGAGCAGGTGTGGGTATACTTATTGCTCCCCGGCTCGGCGCCTGTACGTTGGGGTTCACCCCGGTGGAAGGGAGGGTAGCCTCCCTCCGCCTTCGGGTGGGAGGACGGGTCCTGACTGTTGTTTGTGCCTATGCACCAAACAGCAGTTCAGAGTACCCACCATTTTTGGAGTCCTTGGAAGGGGTGCTCCCGCTCGGGACTCCATCGTTCTGCTGGGAGACTGCAATGCTTGCGTGGGCAATGACAGTGAGACCTGGAAGGGTGTGATCGGGAGAAACGGCCCCCCAATCAGAACCCGAGCGGTGTTCTGTTATTGGACTTCTGTGCTCGTGACGGATTGTCCATTACGAACACCATGTTCAAGCATAAGGGTGTCCACACGTGCACTTGGCACCAGGACACCCTAGGTCGCAGTTCGATGATCGACTTTGTGGTCGTGTCATCGGACTTGCGGCCGCATGTCTTGGACACTCGGGTAAAGAGAGGGGCAGAGCTGTCAACTGATCACCATCTGGTGGTGGTTTGGCTCCGATGGTGGGGGAAGATGCCGGTCCGACGTGGCAGGCCCAAACGTATTGTGAGGGTCTGCTGGGAACGTCTGGCAGAATCCCCTGTCAGAAGGAGTTTCAACTCCCACCTCAGACAGAACTTTGTTCCGGGGTAGGCGGGGGGCATCGAGTCCGAGTGGACCATGTGCCGCGCCTCCATTGCTGAGGCGGCCGACCGGAGCTGTAAGGTGGTCGGTGCCTGTCGTGGCGGCAATCCCCGAACCCATTGGTGGACAACAACGGTGAGGGATGCCGTCAAGCTGAAGGAGTCCTATCAGGCTTTTTTGGCCTGTGGGACTCCTGAGGCAGCTGATGGGTACCGGCTGGCCAAGCGGAATGCAGCTTTGGTGATCACTGAAGCAAAAACTCGGGTATGGAGCAGTTCGGTAAGGCCATGTCAAAAGACTTCCGGACGGCTTCGAGGAAATTCTGGTCCACCATCCGGCGTCTCAGGAGAGGAAAGCAGTGCACCACCAACACTGTGTATAGTGGGGATGGGGCGCTGCTGACCTCGACTCGGGACGTTGTGAGTCGGTGGGGCGAATACTTCGAAAACCTCCTCAATTCCACCGACACGCCTTCCCATGAGGAAGCAGAGTCTGTGTTCTCTGAGGCGGGCTCTCCTATCTCTGGGGTTGAGACTGGGGTGGTGGTCTGGGGTTATTAGGCCTGTGTACATCAATAAATTACATGTGGAAACCGATGTCTTGCCCTCTGAAAGGAATCAATCAATATTAACTTTCCATCTCCGTATTTTAAAACACACACGGATACACAATATACGTGATATTTTTAATTAAAGAATATAAATACTGTATATAGGCCTATATCAGCAACTTCCAGGTGAATTGGTTGTCACCTTGTCTGGAGACGTCTCCTCGACATGGTCCTGGTGAGAGCACAAGCAATACTTTGGTCTCCCGGGTCCCGGACATCGCTGCAACTGCCGAGGCTGATCAGTCGGGACAGCTGCGCCAATGAGATAGGCCCCTTAAGGGAGCTAAATGTTATGTCATGAAGATTCCTAACCATTCTGCATTCTGCCGCAAGGGAAAAAAATCACACTTTAGGCTCTCTGTGTCAATGTCACAAAATGAAAATAGTATTTCTATCTTTCTCCAGAAGACTTTAAATTCAGAGATTGACTGAGTGAACACAGCCACAGCAACATTCCATTTCAATAAAGATGTATTGATCATATTGTCTTTCAGGGCCAAACAGTTGCAGAAAAATTATAAGGCAGACATGTAATGACTGGCTCTAAGAGAAGTTCAATCGAGAAATGTTTGGAAAACACCTGATTCCTTAATCGAAACTGGAGTAGGTGTTGAGTAAGTGAGTTACAGTATTTCTCAGCTAATTCGATTGTAACTAGGGGGTGGCAGTAGGCAATATCCAGCATTTGCAAGCATATGAGATTAGTGCAGATTAGTCTGTGTTCTATTAGTCTGAGACTTGGGCACAAACAGGCTGACTGAATCATTGGGTTGGATCCATGTCTTCACCAGAGGTTCCCTGTAGATCTGATGTAATTATATTTCTCTTTGGTTTTATTTGTGTGAATTCTGCCCAGTTTTGAGTGGAAAATAAATCACTTAGTGTATTCGATAGTAAGTATCACAACTTGCATTTTTCTCTTGAACTAATAAACTATTTGCACGTAGACATGACGAGGAGAAATATGTGTTCTACATATGTGTTGAAAACTTGGTTGCCAGAATTCCTCTGTAAAACATAATGTAAAAAAAATAGTAAACATTTATAAAATATATTGTATATTTTACAGCATAAAATGTTAACTGTAAATAAAATGTTAACTTTACAGTTTTAAGTGGTAAATTAAACAGCCCTTTTCTGCTGAATTAACATGAACATCCTGGTAATTAAACCAGTTAATTCAGTCGGATTTACATGCAGTTGTTGCTTATCGTACTCTGAATTCAGTTCAATGTTATTAAAAAATACCAGCAAAAAACTTTGCTTAAAAAAAATTTAAATTCCAAAATAACAGATCTGATCAGACTTGATAGTGTAAAACAGTAATACAAGGTTGCGTTGCATAGTTGTTTAAGATACAGCACTCAATTTTATGTTTGTTTGAAAATTAAATAACATGCATTATTTGTATTTATCCCCTTTTAACATGAACATTTAAATAATTTATTATAACAGATCTGATTAAGGCTGCACGGTGAACGACTGGTTAGAGCGTCTGCCTCACAGTTCTGAGGACCGGGGTTCAATCCCCGGCCACGCCTGTGTGGAGTTTGCATGTTCTCCACGTGCCTGTTTGGGTTTTCTCCGGGCACTCCGGTTTCCTCCCACATCCCAAAAACATGCAGGGTATGTTAATTGAATACTCTAAATTGCCCATAGGTGTGACTGTGAGTGCGAATGATTGTTTGTTTCTATGTGTCCTGCGATTGGCTGGCAACCAGTTCAGGGTGTCCCCTGCCTCCTGCCCGATGATAGCTGGGATAGGCTCTAGCCCTCCCGCGACCCTTGTTAGGATGAGCGGGTCAGAAAATGGATGGATGGATGGAAGATCTGATTAAACTTGATTGTGGAAAAAGAGTATTAAATCAGTGACACAAGGATGTGTTGAATAATTCTTTAAAGTTACAGTACTCAATTTATTCGTGTACAGCGGAGAGTGTAGTCAATATGGATTCGTATAGTATTTTCTGTTTTTGAAATGTACAATGGAGAAAAGTAGAACAAAAAAAGAGTAGAACAGAATAAAGTGAATTTAGGGTAGATGCAGAGTAGAATCAGTAAGAGTAACGTAGAGTAGAAGTAGAGAAAGGTAGATGTAGAGCGGGTCTAGAGTCAAGTACAATAGCTCTAGCGTAGAGACGATGTAGAGTACATCTAGAGAAGATCAGATCGGTAGAGCAGATCTTGAGTAAAGTAATGTAGAGTAGAACAAATCATAATCATCTTTAATTTGCTAACTATGTCCAAAAAACACACAAGGAATTTGTCTCCGGTAGTTGGAGCCACTCTAGTACGACAACAGACAGTCAATTGACAGAGAACACTTTT
Organism: Phyllopteryx taeniolatus; assembly: GCF_024500385.1. Lineage (NCBI taxonomy): Eukaryota > Metazoa > Chordata > Actinopteri > Syngnathiformes > Syngnathidae > Phyllopteryx > Phyllopteryx taeniolatus. The sequence continues at coordinate 39,241,075 of NC_084503.1, forward strand.
GAGCCATAAAGACATTGAGAAAAACAATCACTGAGCAATAAAAGGTTGCTAGTCATCTGGTAATGCCGGTACAATTATTTATTTTTTATTTTTTTAACAATTGTGCAAAAAGATGCAAAGTCCTCTCGCAATTAGAGCAGTTTGAATGACTAATATAGCAATAGTCCGGTGCAATGAGCATCGTGCAAAGGGCGCCGAGACTTCAAGGAATGTATGCAGTTTAAAGTGACTAATAGTGCTATAATCTGGGACAATGTGGAGTGCAAGTGGTGCAGATGCTACTCTGGCATGAGTGGCAGTATTGGTCAACAACAGATATGCAAAGAGTGCAGCATGGCGAGACTACTACAGTGAGTGCACGAGTAATGTATAGTTGGCCCGACAGAAATGTAACAACAAACTCAAGACAAGAAATTGGCAGCATGTTGCAATGGAATAAGTTAGCTGTTTAAGAAGTTGATGGCAAGAGGAAAGAAGCTGTTGGAACGTCCGCTGGCTTTAGTTTGCATTGTTCGGTAACCCCTACTTGAGGGAAGGAGCTGGAAGAGCTGGTGACCAGGATGTGGAGGGTCCAAGAGGATTTTGCACGCTTTTGTCTTAGTTCTGGAAGCGTGCAAGTAGGGTGCGTAGGGGGGTACCGACAATCTTTTCAACAGTTTTGATTGTCCGTTGCATACTTGGTAAATAAAGATGATTCTGATTCTGAGTTTGTCCTTTTTAGTAGCAGCACCAAACCAGACTGTGATGGAAGAACACAGGACTGATTTGATGACCGCTGTGTAGAACTGCCTCAGCAGCTCCTGTGGCAGGTCGTGCTTTCTCAGAAGCCGCAGGAAGTACATCCTCTGCTGGGCCTTTTTGAGGACGGAGTTGATGTCGATTGCCCACGTCAGGTCCTGAGAAACTGTAATACCCAGGAACTTGAAGGTCTCGACGGTTGACACAAGGCAGCAGGACAGTGTGAGGGGCAGCTGTGGCGAAGGATGCCTCCTGAAGTCCGCAATCATCTCTAAAGTCTTGAGCGTGTTCATCTCCAGGTTGTGTCGGCCGCACCACAGCTCCAGCCGCTCCACTTCCTGTCGATATGCCGACTGGTCACAGTCTTTGATGAGGCCGATGACAGTGGTGTCATCTGCAAACTTCAGGAGTTTGACAGCCGGGTGCGTCGAGGTGCAGTCGTTTGTGTAGAGAGAGAAGAGCAGCGGAGAGAGGACACAACCTTGGGGCGCCCCGGTGCTGATTCTGCGTGTGGATGAGGTGGCCTCCCCCAGCCTCACCTGCTGTGTCCTGCCCGTCAGAAAGCTGCAAATCCAACGGCAGATGGCAGGCGAGACGCTGAGCTGGAGAATCTTGGAGGAAAGGAGTTGAGGGATGATGGTGTTGAACGCCGAGCTGAAGTCCACGAACAGGATCCTCACGTAGGTGCCTGCACTGTCGAGGTGTTGTAGGCTGAAGTGCAGTCCCATGTTGACTGCATCATCCACAGACTTGTTTGCTCGGTAGGCAAACTGGAGGGGGTCCAGCAGGGGACCTGTGACGTTCTTGAGGTGGTCCAGCACGAGACGTTCAAAGGACTTCATGACCACAGATGTCAAGGCGACAGGCCTGTAGTCATTCAGACCCAAGATTGCAGTTTTCTTGGGGAAAGGGATGATGGTGGAGCGTTTGAAACAGGATGGTACTTCGCACAGTTCTATTGAAGATCTGTGTGAAGACTGGAGCGAGCTGGTCCGTGCAGACTTTGAGGCAGGATGGGGACACATGGTCTGGGCCTGCCGCTTTGTTAATCTTTAGTTGTTTGAAGAAGTGTCTCACATCGTGTTCGTGGATGGTTAACACAGAAGTCAGAGGTGTGATTGTGTTCGGTGGTGTGGTTGGGTGGGTGTGGGGTGTGAAAGTGTAATATAAATATAAAATATGTAAAGTAGATATTAAAAAGAATAGTGTCAATCGAGAATAGATCTAGTGTGGAGTACAATAAAGTACTCTAGATCTAAAGTAGAGTAGTATGAAGTAGAGTAGATGTACAGTAGTAGTAGAATAGAATACAGTAGTAGCTGTAGACAGCTAATGTTCTATCTATTCAATCTATTAGTATTTAAAATTTTAACCATTCTATACAACAAATGACATTTTATTTTATTTTTAACAACTGTGCAGTATTTTAGCATTTAAGAACTGGTTGACAACGGATTGTGGTCAACAACTGAGTTGAGTTTAATTTAAAATCCTGATACCAAAATGTTGAATCCAAAAAGACATACCTCTGAACCTCTGAAGAAACGTCAGGGTTGATGCCACCTTTGCAAATAGTCGCTCCGAAACATCGTGCACAAAGCAGAACTCAAGGATGGGAAGTTGTCATGGACGATGCTTCAATCCATACTCAGTCTGCCAGGAAGAATAGCAGGCTCATCCTGAAAATGAAAACACAAAATAAACAATCCTACCAAATTAAAATCAAACATGTTTCCTGAAAGATTTCATTAAACAGTTTGAACATGTTCTTGAATTACAGAGGCCAGTGTATGTGTAGTTATAAACCGAACAATATCTCCCAAAAATTACATTCTGTCAAAATGCTTTGAGGAAAATTTAAATTTTTGCGGTAAGACTTTAGTGTGATATTGCCAATAGAAAATCTATTCAAAAACACCTTTAAAGGATAGTAAAACCATATAACCATTACTGTATTTCAATATATCTGATCAATCAGACTGTATTTCTATCAAACTTTTCATACATCCATCCATTCATCCATTTTCTGAGCTGCTTCTCCTCACGAGGGTCGCGGGCGTGCTGGAGCCTATCCCAGCTATCATCTGGCAGGAGGCGGGGTACACCCTAAACTGGTTGCCAGCCAATCGCAGGGCACATACAAACAAACAACCATTCGCACTCACATTCACATATGGGCAATTTAGAGTCTCCAATTCATGCATGTTTTTGGGATGTGGGAGGAAACCGGAGTGCCTGGAGAAAACCCACGCAGGCACGGGGAGAACATGCAAACTCTACACAGTTCGGGGATTGAACCCCGGTTCTCAGAACTGTGAGGCTGACGCTGTAACCAGTCGTTCACCGTGCCACCTATTGAAAAATTCAATAATATAAATAAATAATTCTGGTGCTCTCGAACAGATTAATGCCATATCCATTTAATTCAATGAGGATGATTTGAGATGTGAATGTAACCAGTCGTCCACCGTGCCGCCACTTTTCATACAGTACATTAAAATTAAGCACAGTGCCTTACACAATAAAAACAAGAAAAGGAGAAAAAAATGCCACCCACTAAAACGAACAGATTCACACAAACAGAAATTCCCCTCACCCTCCTCTTCTTTCACACATTACACAGTATCTAAAAGCACTGAAACGATGGAAACTGAAGCGATATCTTACTGTAAGCAATTTGCAGTGAGGAAACACTAGAGGTTGGATTAAAAAAAAAGAATAAAATCAGTTAGAGATAATAACAATAAGAACAGTAATCATTGAATAAACAACAAATGATAAAATGATACACTCAAAAGTAAAATGATACACACACACACACACAGCGGCTGAAATAAATATTTAACAGTCACCATTTTTCTCACTAAATATACTTCCAAAGGTACTATCCATCCATCCATTTTCTGAGCCGCTTCTCCTCACGAGGGTCGCGGGCGTGCTGGAGCCTATGCTAGCTGTCATCGGGCAGGCGGCGGGGTACACCCTGAACTGGTTGCCAGCCAATCGCAGGGCACATACGAACAAACAACCATTCGCACTCACATTCACACCTACGGGCAATTTAGAGTCTCCAATTAATGCATGTTTTTGGGATGTGGGAGGAAACCGGAGTGCCCGGAGAAAACCCACGCAGGCACAGGGAGAACATGCAAACTCCACACAGGCGGGGACGGGGATTGAACCCCGGTCCTCAGAACTGTGAGGCTGACGCTCTAACCGGTCGTCCACCATGCCGCCGCCAAAGGTACTATTGACCTGAAAATTTCACCGGATGTTGGGAGCAACCCAAGTAATCCCTACATACAAAGAAAGTAGAAGAAATAAGATCAGAAATTAAGTTGTGTGTAATAATGTGAAATGACACAGGGAAAATGTATTGAACACACCAACTAGTGTTTATTTAATACTTTGTACAAAAGCCTTTGGTTGCAATTACAGATTCAAGACGCCTCATGTATGGAGAAACTAGTCGCATGCATTGCTCTGGTGTGATTTTGGCCCATTCCTCAACACAAGCAGTCTTCAAATGTTGAAGGTTCCGTGAGCTTCTTTATGGACTTTGAGTTTCAGTTCTTTCCATAGACTTTTGATTGGATTCAAGTCCGGTGATTGGCTTGGCCATTCTCACAGCTTTTATTTTTTTCTTTGAAACCAATTGAGAGTTTCCTTGTCAGTATGTTTTGGATTATTATCCTGCTAAAATTGTCTTGTTTTATTTTCATCATCCTCATAGATGGCAGCAGGTTTTTGTCAAGAATGTCTCGTTAAAATCGAGATGGCGCCTACCCGCGTGGACACCTCGGTTACTCGCTCTCTAGGTTTGTTTTTGTGTTTTTCGTTCGTCTTTGGAGACATTACGGGACTCACTTACACAAGGGGAAACTTGCTAAACATCAAGGAGTCTACTCCGGACTTTCTTTCACCAACTTTCGCAAATCAGCTAATTTTTTTTCCCTGAGTTACTCACCGAAGCAGAGACCGCGGTCTTTGGCGCATGGAGGCGAAGGCGGCGCCACAGAGTGGAGCGAGCCGGCATCCAATTGAAACGGCGCAAGAGAGGATACAGATTGGCGTTCTCGTCGATCCACCACACGAATCTACGCTCCTTACCCAACAAAATGGACGCGCTTCATCTTCTGATAAAGACCAGTAAAGACTTCGGACGTTCCGCCGCCCTGTGCTTTACGGCGACTTGGCTTTGTGAGGCCGTACCCGATGGCGCTTCCCGGCTTACATCTTCACCGGGCAGACCGCGACAAGGAATCATCAGGGAAAACAAAAGGCGGCGGGATATGCTTCTATATCAACGAAAAATGGTGTACGGACGTCATGGAGCTCAGCACACACTGCAGCCTGCATTAAGAGTCGATGTTTTTGAACTGTAAGCCATTCTACTTGCCTTGTGAGATCGCATCATTCATACTCGCCGGTGTTTACATTCCACCTCAAGCTAACACGAACGCCGCACTGCTAATGCTCGCTAAACATCCATCCATCCATTTTCTGAGCCGCTTCTCCTCACTAGGGTCGCGGGCGTGCTGGAGCCTATCCCAGCTATCATCGGGCAGGAGGCGGGGTACACCCCGAACTGGTTGCCAGCCAATCGCAGGGCACATACAAACTAACAACCATTCGCACGCACAGTCACAACTACGGGCAATTTAGAGTCTTCAATTAATGCATGTTTTTGGGATGTGGGAGGAAACCGGAGTACCCGGAGAAAACCCACGCAGGCACGGGGAGAACATGCAAACTCCACGGGATTGAACCCGGGTCCTCAGAACTGTGAGGCTGACGCTCTAACCAGTCGGCCACCGTGCCCCCCTCGCTAAACAAGTAGACTAAATTGGAAAAAAAAACACCCGGACTCACCCCTCATTATTCTCGGGGACTTTAACAAAGCTAAACTCAACTATGAATTCCCTAAATACAAGCAGCAGATTGACTGTCCTAACAAGAAAATAACATTATAGACCACTGATACCACGCGAAATAACACATATCGTGCCAAACCTCGTGCTCGTCTGATCACTGCTTAATTCACTTAATACCAACATACAGGCAAGAACTTAAATGCACAAAACCTACAGTGAAAACAGTTAAAAATGGACCAATGAAGCGAAGCTAGAACTTCAAAGCTGTTTAGACTGCACAGATTGGAGTGTCTTTGAAAATTAAGCTGGCAGCCTGGATGAATATACGGACACTGTCACATCCTATATACGTTTCTGTGAAGATGTGTGTGTCCCAACAAAGTCATTTCACACTTTCAATAACAACAAGATGTGGTTCACTGCCAAACTTAAGCAACTTCGCCAAGCTAAGGAGGACGCATATCAAAGCCGGGACAGGGCCCTGTATAATCGAGCTAGAAACCAGGTGACAAAATAAATTAACGTTGCAAAGAGAAACTATGCAGCCAAGTTGGAAAAACAGTTTTGCGCTAACGACTCTAAATCAGTCTGGCATGCATTGCGATCGCTGACAAATTACAAGCGACGATCCCCCCAAGCTGAGAACAATAGCACACTAGCCAACGACTTGAATACCTTCTACTGCAAATTTGAAAAGGACACTTTCACACCCCACACCCACCCAACCGCACCACCGACCACAATCACACCTCTGACTTCTGCGTTAACCATCCACGAACAAGATGTGAGACGCATCTTCAAACAACAAAATAATAACAAAGCGGCAGGCCCAGACCATGTGTCCCCATCCTGCCTCAAAGTCTGCACGGACCAGCTCGCTCCAGTCTTCACACAGATCTTCAATAGAACTGTGCGAAGTACCATCCTGTTTCAAATGCTCCACCATCATTCCAGTCCCCAAGAAACTTACGATTTTCTTTTCTTTTCGGCTTGTCCCTTTGGGGGTCGCCACAGCGCGTCATTCTTTTCCATGTAAGCCTATCTCCTGGATCCTCCTCTGGAACACCAACTGCCCTCATGTATTCCCTCACGACATCCATCAACCTTCTCTTTGGTCTTCCTCTAGCTCTCTTGCCTGGCAGCCCCATCCTCATCATCCTTCTACCAATATACTCACTATTTCTCCTCTGGGCATGTCCAAACCATCGAAGTCTGCTCTCTCTAACTGTCTCCAAAACATCGAACCTTGGCTGTCCCTCTGATGAGCTAATTTCAAATTTTATCCAAGCTGGTCACTCCAAGAGCGAACCTCAACATCTTAATTTCCGCCACCTCCAGCTCTGGTTCCTGTTGTCTCTTCAGTGCCACTGTCTCTAATCCGTACATCATGGCTGGCCTCACCACTATTTTATTAATTTTACCCTTCATCCTAGCAAAGACTCTTCTGCCACATAACACACCTGACACCTTCCTCCAACCGTTGCCCTGTGTCGCATCTCAATGTATTCCTGTCGCCTCTCCTTGGTCCTCTCAGTGTCCCACTTCTTCTTAGCAAACCGTTCCTCATATGATTTCCTGTACTGTGAGGTTCCACCACCAAGTCTCCTTCTCTCCTTTCATGCCTGAAGATACACTAAGTACTCTCCTGCCTGCCTCTCTGATCACCTTGGCTGCAGTGATCCAGTCTTCTGGAAGCTCCTCTTGTCCTCTGTCTCACCTCTTCCCGAAAAGCTGCACAACACTCTTCCTTTCTCAGCTTCCACCACATGGTTCTCTGCTGTGCCTTTGTCTTCCTAATCTTCCTCTCCACCACCAGAGTCATCTTACACACCACCCTCCTATGCTGTCTAGCCACACTCTCCCCTACCACTACCTTACAGTCGGTAACCTCCTTCAGATTGCATCGTCTGCACAAGATGTAATCCACCTGCGTGCTTCTACCTCCGCTCTTGTAGGTCACCCTATGTTCCTGCCTTTTCTGTAAAAAAGTGTTCACTACTGCCATTTGCATCCTTTTTGCAAAATCTACCACCATCTGTCCCTCCAAGTTCCTTTCCTGGATGCCGTACGTACCCATTACTTCTTCATCACCCCTATTTCCTTCACCAACATGTCCATTACAATCTGCACCAATCACGACTCTCTCTGTGTCTGGGATGCACAGAACTACTTCGTCTAGCTCCTTCCAAAATTTCTCTTTCACCTCTCGGTCACATCCTACCTGTGGGGCATAGCCACTAATCACATTATACATAACACCCTCAATTTCAAGTTTCAGCCTCATCACTCGATCTGATACACTTTTCACCTCCAAGACATTCTTAGCCAACTCTTCTTTTAAAATAACCCCGACTCCATTTCTCTTCCCAGCTACACGATGGCGGCACGGTGGGGACTGGTTAGAGCGTCTGCCTCACAGTTCTGATGTCCGGGGTTCAATCCCCGGCCCCGCCTGTGTGGAGTTCGTATGTTCTCCTCGTGCCTGCGTGGGTTTTCTCCGGGCACTCCGGTTTCCTCCCACATCCCAAAAACATGCATGGTAGGTTAATTGACAACTCTAAATTGCCCGTAGGTATGAATGTGAGTGTGAATGGTTGTTTGTTTGTATGTGACCTGCGATTGGCTGGCAAACAGTTCAGGGTGTACCCTGCCTCCTGCCCGATGATAGGTGGGATAGGCTCCAGCACGCCCGCGACCCTAGTGAGTCGAAGCGGCTCAGAAAATGGATGGATGGATGGATGGATGGATCTACACCATGGTAAAATAATTTATACCCTGCCCCTAAACTTCTAGCCTTACTGTCTTTCCACCTGGTCTCCTGGGCACACAATATATCAACCTTTCTCCCAATCATCATGTCAACCAACTCCCAAGATCTTCCTGTCATATTCCCAACATTCAAAGTCCCCACATTCAGGCTCTGTGCTTTCCTCTTCTCTTTCTGCCAAAGAACCCGCTTTCCACCTATTCTTCTTCTGCGATCCACAATAGCTGAATTTCCACCTGCACCATGCAGGTCGACGGCGCCGGTGGCGGACGTTGTTAACCCGAGCCACGACCAATCCGGTATGGAATTCTTTGGATGAACGCTCATATTTGTTTGGCAAAGTTTTAAGCCGGATGCCCTTCCTGACGGAACCCTCTGCATTTATCCGGGCTTGGGACCGGCCTACAGTTTGCACTGGCTTGTGCCCCCCATAGGGCTGCATTCCAAGAACCCTACAATCTCGAGTCTAAATGACTACAGGCCTGTCGCCTTGACATCTGTGGTCATGAAGTCCTTTGAACATCTCGTGCTGGACCACCTCAATAGCGTCACAGGTCCCCTGCTGGAACTCCTGCAGTTTGCCTACTGAGGAAACAGGTCTGCGGATGATGCAGTCAACATGGGACTGCACTTCATCCTAGAACACCTCGACAGCGCGGGATTTACAGCTTTCTGATGGGCAGGACACAGCAGGTGAGGGGGAGGGGCCACATCATCCACTTGCAGCATCAGCACTGGGGCACCTCAAGGTTGTGTCCTCTCTCCGCTGCTCTTCTCTCTCTACACGAACGACTGCACCTCAAAGCACCCGGCTGTCAAACTCCTGAAGTTTGCAGATGACACCACTGTCATTGGCCTCATCAAAGACGGTGACGAGTCTGCATATCGACAGGAAGTGGAGCGGCTGGAGCTGTGGTGCGGCCGACACAACCTGGAGCTGAACACGCTCAAGACTGTAGAGATGATCGTGGACTTCAGGAGGCATTTTTCACCACAGCTCCCCATCACGCTGTCCAGCTGCCTTGTGTCAACCGTCGAGACCTTCAAGTTCCTGGGAATTACAGTCTCTCAAAACCTGAAGTGGACGATCAACATCAACTCCGTCCTCAAGAAGGCCCAGCAGAGGATGTACTTCCTGCGGCTTCTGAGGATGCACGGCCTGCCAAAGGAGCTGCTGAGGCAGTTCTACACAGCGGTCATCGAATCAGTCCTGTGTTTCTTCCATCATAGTCTGGTTTGGTGCTGCTACAAAAAAGGACAAACTCCGACTGCAACGGACAATCAAAACTGCTGAAAAGATTGTCGGTACCCCCCTACCCACCCTTGAGGACTTGCACGCTGTCAAACCTAAGACAAGAGCGTGCAAAATCCTCTCGGACCCTCCACATCCTGGTCACCAGGTCGTCCAGCTCCTTCCCTCAAGGTAGGCGCTCCCGATCAATGCAAACTTGAACTAGTAGACATTCCAACAGCTTCTTCCCTCTTGCCATCAACTTCTTAAACAGCTAACTTACAATTCCATTCTTTGTCTTGAGTTTGTTGTCACATTTCTGTCTGGCCAATTATATATTACTCGTGCACTCACTGTAGTAGTCTCGCCACGCTGCACTATTTGCATATCTGTTGTTGTTGACCAATACTGGCCACTCATGCCAGAGTAGCATCTGCACCACTTGCACACTGACTGAGGAGTATCTGCAACATTTGCACAATCGACATTGTCCCAGATTATCGCACTACTAGTCACTTTAAACTGCATACATTCCTTGAAGTCTCGGCGCCCCTTGCACAATGGTCATTGCACCGGACTATTGTTATATTAGTCATTCAAACTATTCTAATTGCTAGAGGACTATGCACAATTGTAAAAAAAAAAATAAAAAATGTACCGGCATTACCAGATTACTAGCAACCTTTTATTGCTCAGTGACTGTTTTTCTCAATGTCTTTATGTCTCAAAAGTGTTCTCTGTCAATTGACTGTCTCTTGTCGTACTAGAGCGGCTCCAACTACCGGAGACAAATTCCTTGTGTGTTTTTTGGACATACTTGGAAAAATAAAGATGATTCTGATTCTGATTTCATTTGCCCATTCATCCTTTCTTCAATAATGTGAAGTTTACCAGTACTATTTGTTGAAAAGCAGCCCCATACCATCATGTTTCACCCTCTGAACTTCACTGTTGGTATGGTGTTTTTAGGGTGATGTGCAGTGCCATTTCTCCTCCAAATGTGGTGTGCATTTTGGCATCCAAAGATTGCTTTCATCAGACCAGACTATATTCTACCAGTATTTCACTGGCTTGTCCAAATGTTTTTCAGCAAACTTTAAACAAGCTTTGACATGCTTTTTTTCTTGCGTGGTGAGCGTGCATACAGGCCATGGTGGCGGAGTCCATTACTTACTGTTTTCATTGTGACAACAGTACCTGCTAATTCCAGGTCTTTTTGAAGCTCTCCTCAAGTGGTCCTTGGCTCTTGGACAACTCTTCTGATTATTCTTTACACTCCTCTGTCAGAAGTCTTTCGAGGAGCACCTGATCGAGGCAAATTTTTGGTGGTATGATTAGCTTTCAATTTATGTATTATGGCCCCAACCATGCTCACTGGAACGTTCAGAAGCTTAAGTATGCACTTGTAACCAATGCCATCCTTATGTTTTGCAACAATTAGTTTGCGATGGCGTCATTGATGGTGTAGTGGTACACTCGCCTGACTTTGGTGCGGGCAGCGTGGGTTCAGTTCCCACTCAGTGACGGTGTGAATGTGGGTGCGAATGGTTGTCCGTGTCTATATGTGCCCTGCGACTGACTGGCGACCAGTTCAGGGTGTAGTCCGCCTTTCGCCCAAAGTCTGCTGGGATAGGCTCCAGCGCCCCGCGACCCTAACCAGGATAAGCGGTGTTGAAAATGGATGGATGGATGGATAGTTTGCGATGGTCTTGAGACAGCTCTCTGCTCTTACCCATCATGAGATGTGTCTTGACTCACACCTTGGCATTGAGACCTTTTTGTAGGTCATCAATTAGGACTGAACCATCTTATATTAATTTGCTCTGACAAGGGGCTGGATTGCTGTTTGATTATTGATAGCGCATCTTATGAGATGAAAACGTAATTAATTTAGGAGAAAAGAATGAGCCAGAAGCAACGCCTGCGTTACTTCCGGTTTCGCGTAATTTTAGGTTTCAGCGTTATAAATCAAGCTATTTTGTCTCGTAAAGGGGGAACCACATCACATTTTATATGTATAAAATATCGGAGAAAGCGACGACAAACCTTTTATCAGTTTCGTAATCTGAAGGTTGCTACAGGAATTAGATAAGCGTTCTCAATAACCAGAGGTCTTTTGTCGAACCCAAACACACACAAGTGATACAGGTAGTGACTTTTGATAGAAAATTTAATGAGATCTACCAGGGAGAATCTACAGGGAAACAAGGCAGAAAAAAACAAAGGACAGACAATCATTGGTAGGAAGAGGCTGAGCTTGTGAACAGAACCACAGCAGTGCCCCATCCCCATTATACACAGTTCATGGTGCACTACTTACCCCTCCTCAGATGTCGGATGGTGGACCATAATTTCCTTGAAGCCGTCCCGAAAGTCGTTCTCCATGGCCTCACCAAACTCCTCCCACGCCCAAGTTTTTACCTCTGCGACCACCAAAGCTGCATTCCGCTTCGCCAGACGGTACCCTCAGCTGCCTCAGGAGTCCCACAGGCCAAAAGGCCTGATAGGACCTCTTCTTCAGGTTGACGGCATCCCTCACCGCTGGTGACCATCAACGGGTTCGGGGATTCCCGCCCTGACAGGCACCGACTACCTTAAGGCCACAGCTCCGGTCGGCCACCTCGGCAATAGAGGTGCGGAACATGGTCCACTCGGACTCAATGTCCCCCGCCTCCCCCGAGATGTGGGTGAAGTTCTGCCGGAGGTGGGAGTTGAAACTCCTTCTGACAGGGGATTCTGCCAGACGTTCCCAGCAGACCCTCACAATGAGTACGTTTGGGCCTGCCATGTCGGACCGGCATCTTCCCTCACCATCGGAGCCAACACACCACCAGGTGGTGATCAGTTGACAGCTCCGGTGCTCTCTTCACCCGAGTGTCCAAGACATGCGGCCGCAAGTCCGATGACACGACCACAAAGTTGATCATCGAACGGCGAACTTGGGTGTCCTGGTGCACGTGTAGACACCCTTATGCTTGAACATGGTGTTCGTTATGGACAATCCGTGGTAAGCAGAGAAGTCCAATAACAGACCACTCGGGTTCTGATCGGGGGGGGGGGGGGGGGGGGGCGTTCCTCTCCAGCACCCCCTCCAAGGACTCCAAAAAGGGTGGGTACTCTGAACTGCTGTTTGGTACAAAGGCACAAACGGTCAGGACCCGTCCCCCCAACTGAAGGCGGAGGGAGGCTACCCTCTTGTCCACCGGGGTGAACCCCAACCTACAGGTGCCGAGGCGGGGGGCAACAAGTATACCCAGACCTGCTCGGCGCCTCTCACCATGGGCAACTCCAGAGTGGAAAAGAATCCAACCCGTCTCAAGAGGACTGGTACCAGAGCCCAAGCCGTGTGTGGAGGCGAACACGACTATATCTATGTAGACCCCTGTGGCCCCTCCCACAGGTGGTGAGCCCGTGGGAAGGGGGACCCATGTTACCCTTTCGGGCTGTGCCCGGGCATGGGTGACCCTACCAGAGACGTGAAGCCCCAGACAACTTAGCTCCTAGGATCTTTGGGATACACAAACCCCTCCACCACGATAAGGTGATGGCTCAAGGAGAGGGGACCAAGAGTGCCAAAATCAAATAGATACATTTCATTTTTTATTAAATATTGTGCCATAAAATAGTAATTCAGTATTTGTTTCTTCACAAGGACTGACAGTAAAGGAGTTTAAAAAAATATTGAAGTAATTAGAAATTAAAATGAGTGAATATGAAATAAATGAATAAGCATTAAATGAAATAAATACTGAAATAATTACATATTTTATGACACATTTAATTATTTATTTAATTATGGATGGATGGATGGATGGATTTATTTGAATTTGGCACTGTTGGTCCTCCATAATCAGTACATTACATTAAAATTAACATAAGTTCATTTGTTCAGTATTTATGACTACCCGACCTCCCCAAAAATGTGATTTTAACGCTATTATTTTATTTGAACAACATTGTATTGTTTTTTGAATTACAGTTTTTCAGTGTGTTTTCTATAGCTATATGTAAATTTTACATAGAAATGTGGTTAATTTGACATATTTTACTGTAAAATGTACATTTGGGAATGGTCAAGTAATTTACAACATATTAATGTAAATTTAATGTATTCCATGTTTTTTTATTTATTTACAGTTTCCAGCATTTCATTGTAAATGTCAAGGTCTTTTTTTTAGTGTCGTATCATGATAATCCTAAAAGAAATGTAAATGACAAGAGGCTTGAAATTAACTTCCCTTGTACATTGTCACTGACAAAGATGAACATCTCTTGAAGTGAAATTTCCCTCTTCTCTTGTCCTCTGCAAAAGAAGATCTATAACGCTGTTCCAAGCTTAGGCATTCGCTTGTTGCAAGGGTCAATTCTATTGAGATGAACGCCCTCCCAAAATGTCTTTACCTTTTTCAATGTCTTCCAGTCGTTCTTACTCAGGCTTTCTTTAAGAAAATAGAGGGCCTGATATTGTGATTTATTTGGGATAAGAAGCTCCCAGGGTACAGAGGCAATTCCCACAAAAATATAGACTGGACGGTAGCCTTGTACTCCCGAATTTTAGGTTTTACTCATCTTTTACACAAAACCTTTGTGTCAGAGTGACAATTAATATCTGAAACCAATTTTAGGTGCCATTTTTGTCTTCAGAAAATCTCATTCTCTGTGCCAATCGCCTCTAACCCCTCCTTTCAACCATTTAGTTAACAATGCCTTCTCTCTTTGGTCCAACTGAGGAATCAGTATTCTCAGGGACAACAAGGAAGATAACACATTTGTTACATTCAAAGAACTTCTCACTCAAATTAATATCTGTTAAAATAAGTTCTTTAGTTTTATGAAAATCTGCAGTTATGCCCGTAACATACAGGAAACATTTGTTTCAGCTCTATATTCGGTAAGACACTGTCCTTGCCCCACTTCCTTCTCTTAGAGGCAGTCTGTAGGTCATTTATGGACAAAACTGTAATTTCCAAAATACTTTATGGGTTAGTATCAAATCATTAGGGGAGCAGGAATTGGCAGAGAACTTATTGGATGAGATATGGGGGCTGCACTTAAGAGAGTATAGTCCTCTCCAATTTCTGCAAGACATGGTCTTATTCAGTGCGATATTGTCAACAGGGCCCATCGGGCTAAAAACAGGCTGTCCAAAAATCTATACATGTCAACTCTAAATGTGCATGATGTAGCCAATACCCTACTAACCACACCCATATGTTCTCTGTACCTTTTGGGTGGGGATTCAAAAATGTGTTCCTCACAGACTGAAGCGTGCAACGGTCTCCTCAGGTCACACTTTTGTCTCTTGACATTAACCAAAATAAACCAGGACATAATTTCTTTTGTCACCCTACTGGAATATTTGATCCTACTTAGATGGAAATACCCAGCTACTGTGTGATGTTCTGTGGATTAAACCCATCCTGAACTGTATATATGTGAGGAAGATACAATATAAACAGGTGCTCCAAGAATACATTTTACACTGTTCCTTTCCTCTCTTATGATCAGAATCTGAACTTCCCTGCTGTCCCTGACTTATCAGTTTTGCTTTCTGCAGTCACGTAAATGACCATTCCTGCACCGGACTGGGCAAAACCTGGACTGCTTTTGAACATATGTAAGTTTAAGATTTTGTATGTAATGTTGCACCTGAATCGCTGAGATGGACCATGTGGGTTTATTCATCACGGTTGGTCTATACAAGGTTGTAATATTTGTCTTTGAATGTCAAATTATAGCAAAGCAAATTTATTTATATAGCGCATTTCATACACAAGGTAACTCAATGTGCTTTACATGATTAAAAGCAAAGAAAAAAAACTTATAAACATTTTTTAAAAAGAGAAAAAATAAAAATACAATTCAAACAGCATACAGTGCAAGAAATATCATTTCGAAATATAGGGCTGTCTTTTGTTGTTTTTGTTTTCCTTTTCGCTATATTACAATCACCTAGGTTACGACAACAAACCCATTCCAATAAATTTGGGACATTGTGTAAAATGTAAGTAAAACAGAATACAATAATTTGCTCATCCTTTTCAACCTATATTGAATTGAATTCATTGAAGGTGTACTATGGACATGCAACCTGTGCCTGTGTCAATAGAAAAGCTGGGGGAGGGCGAAGCAAATCATCAGCGTGTCATGCTCAAAGCCAATGTCAAGTTTCAAGGAACAACAGAGAGGGAGCAGTGTTGCCAACATAATCACAACTTTGTAACAATATTTAGCAACCCATCTCGTGACAATTTTTCACAGAAGCTAGATTTGTGGAATTTGTGAGACTTCCACCCAGTCAATTTACAGTAACAAGTACCCTTTTCCCTTCAGTTTGTGTTTTGTGCTGTTGTAGGCACACAATCTTAAATTTGTATGTCTCGCTATGGAGAACAGGGGGCTTTACCTGGTAATTTAGGACTTCTAGACACTCTATTGTACATTTCTGCATTTTAACAATTTTCACACCACCATGGTGAACGACTGGTTAGCACATCTGCCTCACAGTTCTGGGGACTGGGGTTCAAATCCCCGGCCCCGCCTGTGTGGAGTTTGCATGTTCTCGCCCGTGCCTGGGTGGGTTTTCTCCGGGGACTCCAGTTTCCTCCCACATCCCAAAAACATGTGTGGTAGGTTGATTGAAGACTCTAAATTGCCCGTAGGTGTGAATGTGAGTGACTAAACAATTATTTTGCTCAACAATGTTGCATTTAATTGTGCTAAAGAATGTTTGCTCAATCATCTTGCATTTATGTGCTCAGGAATGTTGTTAAGTGTATGAAAACATGGTTTAGTGTAAGCCACGTACATTCTTGAAAATTAACTAAGACATTCGTAAAAATTGTGAGGTGGAATTTCCATCCATCCATTCTCTGTGTCGCTTATCCTCAGTAGGGTTGCAGGTGTGCTGGCGCCTATCCCAGGAGAGAGGTGGGGTACACCCTGGACTGGTCGTCAGCCAATCACAGGGCACATATAGACAAACAGCCATTTGCACTCACATTCCCACCTATGGAGAATTTAATCTTCAATTAACCTAGCATGCATGTTTTTGTAATGTGGGAGCAAACCGTAGTACCCGAGAAAATCCACGTAGGCATGAGGAGAACTTGCGTACTACACACAGGTAGGCTGGATGGCGGATTTGAACCCACGACATCTGAACTGAGATGCAGATGTGCTAACCAGTCCTCCACTGTACCACCCTGAGGGGGAATGTTTCCAACAAATTAGTATGGTAGTACAAGTACTTTTATTTATTTATTTTAAATTATTGCACCAAATAGTCATCATTTTCACATGCAAATGGTAACACATCGTGAGACAATAATGCATACACATATTCCAGCTAAGTGTTTCCTGGTTTTGTGGTGCAGTGAAGCCCTTAACTCCAACATTTGAAACAAAACATGCATAATTGCTTGCTGACTTATTTAGTTGTGGGGGAAAAAACGTAATAATGTAGGAATGTACAGTCAGGGAGTGTGTAGAAGATTGTTGTTGTATTTCAGCTCTTTATACAGCCATAAGTCTGTCTAAGAATGATGGACAGATGGGCATATTAGACCATCCTCTGCCACTGTGCAATAATCTAACAGGGAACTGCATTGACCACACTCCAAATACACACGCACATGCATGTGCCAGATAGACACACATGCACACACACGCACAATTTGTTTCTCTCACTTCTATTTTCAGACTATCTGGTAAATTAGATGATGCGCTCTATTGTGCAAATGACTTGGTTTGTTATGTGTGTGACTGAAATGACGGAAAATAAACTTAGACACCGCAGGGGTTTTAGGGTTAGGGGATTGATCCCTAACATCATTTCTATGTGCCAAGTCAGATAGCAAAGGTTACTTTACTGCAAATGAAACAATTTTGGAGTGGATTAAAAATTCACTTCCGATTTTAAATTGCTTCGCTTTAGATAAAATGTGACCTGGGTTCCTCATTGGTGAGACAGAGACACGCGCTTTCCAGTTTCAAGTTAAAGGTTATCAAAATTTAAGTGGAAATTCAGCTGCGGTGAAAGCGACTTATAATTGCATTAGTCACAGGTGTCAAATTCAAAGCCCAATCTAGATTTTGGGGTGGAGTCATTTTTGTAGCCTCTTTCTGGTTTTGTCCAAAGACACTGTACTTGAGCTATTACTGCATGTTGCTCTGGTCTGAAGAATTTAGAATGTGTAAAGAAATTCTAGGATTGATTGGGCTCTAAACTGGGAAATCAGTGCAATGTGCAATGCAATGTGTGCTTACATAATGTGTGGCTGATAATGTTATCTAAAGATTAAAATTAAATTGGTTATCTAGTGGGCTACTACCTAAACCAAATTATAACTGGTTAATCAACATCAAGTGAATTTCATTGCTTGAGTCCTTGAATTAGTCAAGTAGCTACAAGTTAAGGGGAAAATATATTCTTCCGATTTAGTGCTTTGATGACTGGTTGTTTGAGACGTTATTACAAAATGCTGTATACATACATCAAAACAGGAATAAAATAAAAAATACAAATTCTGTTTAGATTAATAAGTAATGTTAGGTTATCATTCTTTCAGAATAATGATACGTTTAGATGTGCAAATGAATAAATGATTAACTATCAAAATCTTGTTGATGAAATACCCACATTTTATGCACTCTGATCCCAACGCGTTTCTTTTTTTCAGTCTTCTTAATGGGCAAAAAATGAATTCAAATTAAAACCAATAGATGGTTACATTTGAAAATGTTTTCACCTTACATTAAAACATCTTTTTGCTGTGAAAATCTTGTTGGTTCATCTACATCATAGAGTCTATGGGCTCTATTTTGTCACTGGCGTAAATGCGACACAATGTGCGGCGTAACTGTGAGCGGAGGCGTGTGGAATTTCATGGCCCAGCGAAACCCAACGCATCTGCCGCGCTGACTTATGTGCTGTTGTGGGCATGAACACAGCCGACTTTAATCCTGTCCAATGAAAGCGGCTCCTGTCATTCCCTTTAACTGTGGCGTACTCACAGTCTTGCATTGAAACGTCTCTTGCGGAAGAAGACATGCGTAATCGTAGCGGTCCGTGCGTGACTGGAGCATGTCGCTGCTCTTGGCGGGTGTGGCAACAGACTATATGAGTGGGTACCCTTATTAAATACAGTATTATTGTTTACAGTGTGAGCTGTTGATAACCGCGGGCGACTTATTCCTTTGAATTTTGAATTTCGCCAGTGTTTGTTGTGTAAAGGTAGCATGCTTAGCTAGCTCGGCGGCAACCGTCATAGCTACGAACTCAAAATCACTGAATGACAGCAATTTCAGCAAGTTCTGGTAATCATATGCTAAATTACTTTGAATATTGACTATTTCTGGTGTTGTAGGCAAAGTATTTTAGTGAAAATGTCAATGACTGTCTCAAGCAGCAGACGCTGCCGACATCTACATTAGCTTGTGCCGTAGCAGTTTGCTAATCTTCCTGGTGTTCACATACAAATAATAGATTAGTAGAGCACATAGTACAGCAATACAGTCGTTACATGATTCAATGATACAGTGGTTACTCAAATACATGTTACAGAGTCAAATGGCTAAACATTAACATGACATCAATTTATAATTTCATTAAGATATGAAATCAAATACTGTTAAAACAAGAAATGTATTTTAATCCTCAAGCAACACCTCTCAGATGAGAAACGTATCAAATGGATATAATAAAACCAAATAGCAGGCATGTCAAACTTGCAGTCTGGGGGCCATATCCAGCCCACTTATCATTTTATGTGGCCGCCAAAAGCAAATCATTTGCATCTACTTCCATGATTCTTGCTAAAATCTGTATCAACATTTCACATCGTAACACATCATAATAAGGTATTGCAAGCATTTTCTTTGTTACTTAACCCCATTTTACAGTAACTTAAACAATAGTTGAACAAACGATTATCCTTGATTTCTGATTTGAAAACTAGTTATCCATCATTTTGTTGTGTATATATAATACTATGATCAGGCAATTAAACATTTATACAGTTTCACGGTCAAAACGGCCCTCTGAGGGAAACCGTACCAACAATGTGGCCCGCAACAAAAATGAGTTTGACACCCCTGCTTTAGATCAAGGAATACCGTATTTTCACGACCATAGGCGCATCGTATTAGAAGGCGCAGTCTCAGTTACGGGGTCTATTTCTGTATTAAACACATACCTAAGGCATAATAAATAATACCTAAGGTATTATTGGGCGCAGGCATGGTAAAACATATGCTAGCTTAAAACATATGGTAGCATGCATGCACGCTAAAACAATGTTTTTAAAAAGGCAGCGGGAGCAAAACTGAGTTTGGTTGTACTTTATTGAAGTATTTAACAATGTAATCACATAATTTTTTTGATCAATCCTCACCCAGAAATCCATCAAAGTCCTCATGTTCTGTATCCGAAATGAACAGCTGGGCAAGTTTTCCATCAAACACGCCAGGTTCCCTCTCGTCATTGTCAGAGTCAGTCTCGTTGCCGTGCGGCTCCTCAGAAAAGATGCCGGCTTTTACAAAAGCTCGAACAACAGTGCAAGCAGACTGTCATGGAACAGAGGATAGGACCCAAAAATGCACGACTCCAAAACAAATGGACAGTTTCAAAAAGAGAGGTTTAATATACGGGCAGAGGTCAGTACACAGGCAGGCAACCCAAAAAAGGCAACAGTATCCAAAAACGTGAGGCAAAAAGGTGAGGTCGATAATCGTAATAGGGTCTAGTCTTACTGTGAGTCCTTGACGTGGAAACATGGAATGCTGGAATGCGACGAACTGGCGACGAGAAAAAATGAGACACGAGGTTAAATGCAAGGGTGGTGAAGATGCTCTCAGGAGCATGTGTGTATGAAACGGGTAAGACAAAAACCGGAACACACACCCATAACACAGACACGTTAGCCGAAGCATCCTCAATCCATTCACAAATTGTGGCTCGACTCGCCCGGTGCTGCCTCCTAGTCTTAGTAAAGCTGTGTTCGCCATCTGCCATCCATGGCTCCCACGCCGCTCACAACTCAACTTTGAATGCCTTGTATACACGGATGTCCAGCGGTTCGTCAAGCCTCCCAGAATGATGGCAAGATCCAAGTTATTGCCCTCAGTCGAATGGTGACTGTAGAGACGCTTCTCCCGGCTGGTCTTTGCTAACGCTCGCCGAACAAGTCAACGAAATTGAAAAAAAACTGCTACACTACGGTAAAAAACGCATACCGTGCTATACCTCATGCAGCCCTGGGCTCGTCTGATCACTGCTTAATTCACTTAATACCGACGTACAGGCAAGAACTTAAATGTGCGAAGCCTATAGTGAAAACAGTGAAAAAGTGGACCAATGAAGCCAAGATGGAACTTCAAAGCTGTTTAGACTGCACAGACTGGGGTGTCTTTGAAAATTCAGCTGGCAGCCTGGATGACTATACGGACACTGTCACATCCTATATCAGTTTCTGTGAACAGGTTTGTGTACCAACAAAATAATTTCGCACATTCAACAACAACAAGCCGTGGTTCACTGCTAAACTTAAGCAGCTTCGCCAAGCTAAGGAGGACGCATATCAGAGCGGGGACAGGGCCCTGTATAATCGAGCTAGAAACCAGCTGACTAAAGAAATTAACATTGCAAAGAGGATCTATGCAGCAAAGTTGGAAAATAAGTTTAGCGCAAACGACTCTAAATCAGTCTGGCATGCATTCCAATCGCTGACTAATTACAAGCGACGATACCCCCAAGCTGAGAACAATAGCACATTAGCCAACGACTTGAACACCTTCTACTGCAGATTTGAAAAGGACACTTTCACACCACACACCCACCCGTCCGCACCCGCGACCACAATCACACCTCTGACCTCTGCGTTAACCATCCATGAACAGGATGTGAGACGCATCTTCAAACAACAAAAGATTCATAAAGCGGCAGGCCCGGACCACGTGTCCCCATCCTGCCTCAAAGTCTGCGCGGACCAGCTTGCTCCAGTCTTCACTCAGATCTTCAATAGATCTCTGGAAATGTGCGAAGTTCCATCCTGTTTCAAACGCTCCACCATCATTCCAGTCCCCAAGAAACCTGCAATCTCGGGTCTGAATGACTACAATGACTTTCATCTGTGGTCATGAAGTCCTTTGAACGTCTCGTGCTGGACCACCTCAAGAGTGTCACAGGTCCCCTGCTGGACCCCCTGCAGTTTGCCTACCAAGCGAACAAATCTGCGGATGATGCAGTCAACATGGGACTGCACTTCATCCTAGAACACCTCGACAGTGCAGGGACCTACGCGAGGATCCTGTTCGTGGACTTCAGCTCAGCGTTCAACACCATCATCACTGAACTCCTTTCATCCAAGCTTCTCCAGCTCAGCGTCTCACCTGCCATCTGCCAGTGGATTTACAGCTTTCTGACGGGCAGGACATAGCAGGTCAGGCTGGGGGAGGCCACCTCATCCACACGCAGCATCAGCACTGGGGCGCCCCAAGGTTGTGTCCTGCATATCGACAGGAAGCGGAGCGGCTGGAGCTGTGGTGCGGCCGACACAACCTGGAGCTGAACACGCTCAAGACTAGAGATGATCGTGGACTTCTGGAGGCATCCTTCGCCACAGCTGCCCCTCACGTTGTCCAGCTGCCTTGTGTCAACCGTCGAGACCTTCAAGTTCCTGGGAATTACAATCTCTCAGGACCTGAAGTGGGCGACCAACATCAACTCCGTCCTCAAAAAGGCCCAGCAGAGGATGTACTTCCTGCGGCTTCTGAGAAAGCACGGCCTGCCACCGGAGACAGTTCTACACAGCGGTCATCGAATCAGTCCTGTGTTCTTCCATCACAGTCTGGTTTGGTGCTGCTACAAAAAAGGACAAACTCCGACTGCAATGGACAATCAAAACTGCTGAAAGGATTGTCGGTACCCCCCTACCCACCCTTGAGGACTTGCACGCTGCCAGAACTAAGACAAGGGCGTGCAAAATCCTCTCGGACCCTCCGCACCCCGGTCACCAGCTCTTCCAGCTCCTTCCCTCAGGTAGGCGCTACCGATCAATGCAAACTAGAACTAGTAGACGTTCCAACAGCTTCTTCCCTCTTGCAATCAACTTCTTAAACAGCTAACCTATAATTCCATTACAACAAGCTGGCAATTTTTTGACTTGAGTTCGTTGTCACATTTCTGTGGGGCCAATTATGTATTACTCGTGCACTCACTGTAGTTGTCTCGCCATGCTGCACTATTTGCATATACTGGCCACTCATGCCAGAGTAGCATTTGCTCCATTTGCACACTGATTGAGGAGTATCTGTAACATTTGCACAACCATTGTCCCAGATTATCGCACTACTCGTCACTTTAAACCGCATACACTCCTTGAAGTCTCAGCGCCCTTTGCACAATGGTCATTGCACTGGACTATTGCAATATTAGTAATTCGAACTGCTCTAAGTGCTAGAGGACTCTGCATCTTTTTGCACAATTGTTTTTTGTCAATGTCTTTATGTCTCCAAAGTGTTCTGTAAATTGTAAATCTGTTGTACTAGAGCGGCTCCAACTACCGGAGACAAATTCCTTGTGTGTTTTGGACATACTTGGCAAATAAAGATGATTCTGATTCTGATTAATCCATTGCTCGAGTTGGTCTTCCAACTCGATTCCCATGTTCCTCCGCGTAACTAATAGCTTGCAGTTTAAACTGTGCTTTGTGAGCATGTCTCTTCGTAGGTGCAATTTTCGGGGGTCCTTAGCCAAACTGATGCACATACCGAACTATATACCTACTGGGGGCATGTCTTTAGCCTCCTCTGTCACGCGCAACCTTCCCCCTTTACGTCCGCATGCTGTCCTCAGTCACGTCCGCCTTTCCTCTATATAAGCAGCGTGTCGGCAGGAAATGCTCCCAGTCAGTCAAGCGGAGCGCTCATTAAAGTCACACAACAACATTTACAGATTCTGGAACTCGGTGCACACATACGGCGCACCGTACTATAAGGCGCCCGTCCATTTTGGAGAAAATTTAAGACTTTTAACTGCGCCTTATGGTCGTGAAAATACGGTACTCAAACAGCATATTTCTTTTCATCCATGGCATTTCTGGTTTCTTCTGTCAATTAAATAAGAGCTTGTGCTGTCAATAGGTTGTTTCTAAAGCCGTATTGGTTATTGGTGAATAAGTTATGCTTTTCTTTGAAATCATCAAACCTCATAGTGAAAACTCTTTCCAGAAAACTGACTTAAATATGTCCGCAGACCTCATGTATCTATCCCCACTTCTGATCTTTTGTGTGGCCATACTAGTGTTTCTAAATAATTTCAGCTTTGAGTTGTTTATTTATTTATTTTATTCATGATCCTTCCATCCATTTTCTGAGCCGATTCTCCTCACTAGGGTCGCGGGCGTGCTGGAGCCTATCCCAGCCATCATCTGACAGGACCCTGAACTGGTTGCCAGCCAATCACAGGGCACATACAAACAAACAACCAGTCGCACTCACATTCACAGCTACGGGAAATTTAGAGTTGTCAATTAACCTACCATGCATTTTTTTGGGATGTGGGAGTTTATGACAACATATGCTTTGCATGGAGCCATCTGGTCTGTGGTTGTTATGTGGGGTCAATTCTTTGAATGGTTGTCACCATGTTATAAGGAGCCATTGAGGCAAGAAGGACAGTAAATTGTAGGCACTTTGATAAGCCATCATTACCCAGGACAACATGAAGTCATGAGTACCATTAAAGCAGCAACTTTAGCCAAGTGCCACAAATCATATAAATGTGCATTACATGATACAGTTGGTTTATGTTGGTTTGGATGTGTATCTTAATGATATATGATGGCACCCCCCTCTGAGTTGCTTAGCAACACCAAGGACTTGTTCTACACAGAAGCTGCTCACCAATCCATCACTTGTTCACCCAATTTTGCTACATATTCTGCTCCTCTATCTGGTATTGCCAAGCAATATCTGAATACCAAACATATCAAAATGTAGTTCCTTGTGTACAATTGATATATTTTTATTTTATAGTTTTTTTTTCTTCCTTGATAAATGTTCTTCTTTAGTGATGATTAAAATATTCTATAAATATCAGTACACAAATGTGATTATATGTTTGATATAATGACAAATGTATATTAAATAACTGCCTTTATAAACGTGTTCCTTTTCAGAGACTCAGTGCGTTTTTCATCCATCCATTCCATCCATTTTGTCCCACTTATCGGGGATCGGGTCGCAGGGGCATCAGCCAAAGCAGAGAAGGCCAGACCTACCCCTCCCCAGCCACTTTGTGGAGATCTTCCAGGGGGAGCCTAGAAGAACGCTTTTTTTCCTTTGTCCAATGATTTATTACATGGCATAATATTTTCATTATTAGTTTACATTGATGTTGTTACTAGCGCGCCTGAATTAAAGGATGCATATTATTCAATTTTCTCCCAAATAAAACAGTTTCCAGGCGTCTTCATAGCATGTCTCAAAACAACCTGCAGCACACTGAGGACGTTCATATATTTATATATATATATATAGGCGGCACGGTGAGCGAATGGTTAGAGTGTCTGCCTCACAGTTCTGAGGACAGGGGTTCAAATCCCCGGCCCCGCCTGTGTGGAGTTTGCATGTTCTCCCCGTGCCTGCGTGGGTTTTCTGCGGGCACTCCGGTTTCCTCCCACATCCCAAAAACATGCATGGTAGGTTAATTGACAACTCTAAATTGCCCGTAGGTGTGAATGTGAGTGCAAATGGTTGTTAGTTTGTATGTGCCTTGCGATTGGCTGGCAACCCGGCCTCCTGCCCGATGATAGCTGGGATAGGCTCCAGCACACCTGCGACCCTGGTGAGGAGCAGTGGCTCAGAAAATTGATGGATGGATATATATATATATATACACAACGCCAATTCCAATGAAGTTGGGACGTTGTGTTAAATAAAAGCAGCATACAATGATTTTCAAATCATGTTCAACCTATATTTAGTTGAATACACTACAAAGACAAGATATTTCATCTTCAAACTGATAAACTTTATTCTTTTTAGCAAATAATCATTAACTTAGAATTTTATGGCTGCAACACGTTCCAAAAAAGCTGGGACAGGGTCATGTTTACCACTGTGTTACATCACCTTTTCTTTTAACAACATTCAATAAACGTTTGGGAACTGAGGACACTAATTGTTGAAGCTTTGTAGGTGGAATTCTTTCCCGTTCTTGCTTGATGTACAGCTTCAGCTGTTCAACAGTCTGGGGTCTCCATTGTCGTATTTTATGCTTCATAATGCTCCACACATTTTCAATGGGAGACAGGTCTGGACTGCAGGCAGGCCAGTCTAGTACCCACACTCTTTTACTACGAAGCCACGCTGTTCTAACACGTGCAGAATGTGGTTTGGCTTTGCCTTGCTGAAATAAGCAGGGGCGTCCATGAAAAAGACATTACTTAGATGGCAGCATATGTATGTACCTTTCAGCATTAATGGTGCCTTCACAGATGTGTAAGTTACCCATGCCATTGGCACTAACACAGCCCCATACCATCACAGATGCTGGCTTTTGAACTTTGCGTCCATAACAGCCCGGATGGTTCTTTTCCTCTTTGGCCCGGAGGACAAGACGTCCACAATTTCCCAAAACAAGTTGAAATGTGGGATCGTCAGACCACAGAACACTTTTCCACTTTTCATCAGTCCATCTTAGATGAGCTCGGGCCCAGAGAAGGTGTGAATGTGTGAATGTGAGTGCGAATGGTTGTTTGTTTATATGTGCCCTGCGATTGGCTGGCAACCAGTTCAGGGTGTACCCCGCCTCCTGTCCGATGATAGCTGGGATAGGGTCCAGCACTCCCGCGACCCTAGTGAGAAGAAGCGGCTCAGAAAATGGATGAATGGATGATTTGCAAATCATTGTATTCTGTTTTTATTTATTTTTAACACAACGTCCCAACTTCAATGGAATTGCGGTTGTATATACAGTGGGTACGGAAAATTTTCAGACCTGAAAATGGCTGCCCACCTTAAATGTTTCACTCTTTGTTATATTGCAGCCATTTGTTAAAATCATTTAAGTTACTTTTTTTCCTCATTAATGTATGCATCGCACCCCATATTGACAGAAAAAAAGCATAATTGTTGAAATTTTTGCTGATTTATTACAAAAGAAAAACGGAACTATCACACTGCCATAAGTATGCAGACCCTTTGCTGTGACACTCATATTTAACTTGGGTGCTCTCCATTTCTTCTTCTCATCCTTAAAATGGTTCTACACCTTCATTGGAGTCCAGCTGTGTTTGATTATACTGATTGGACTTGATTAGGAAAGCCACACACCTGTCTATATAAGACCATGCCGCTCACAATGCATGTCACAGCCAATGAGAATCATGAGGTCAAAGGAACTGCCTTAAGAGCTCAGAGACAGAATTGTGGGAAAGCACAGATCTGGCCAAGGTTACAAAAACATTTCTGCTGCACTTAAGGTTCCTAAGAGCACTGTGGCCTCCATAATCCTGAAATTGAAAACGTTTGGGACGATCAGAACACTTCCTAGAGCTGGCGGTCCGGCCAAACTGAGCAATTGGGGGAGAAGAGAGAGCGGTAAAGAAGAACCCAAAGATCACTGTGGCTGAGCTCCAGAAATGCAGTCAGGAGATGGGAGAAAGTTCTAGAAAGTCAACCATCACTGCAGCCCTCCACCAGTCGGGGCTTTATGGCAGAGTGGCCCGACGGAAGCTTCTCCTCAGTGCAAGACGCATGAAAGTCCGCATGGAGTTTGTTAAAAAACACCTGAAGGACTCCAAGATGGTGAGAAATAAGATTCTCTGGTCTGATTAGACCAAGATAGAAATTGTTGGCCTTAATTCTAAGTGGCATGTGTGGAGAAAACCAGGCACTGCTCATCACCTGTCCAATACAGTCCCAACAGTGAAGCATGGTGGTTTTTCAGCTCCAGGGACAGGACGACTGGTTGCAATCGAAGGAAAGATGAATGCGGCCAAGTGCAGGGATATCCTGGACGATTACCTTCCCCAGAGTGCTCAGAACCTCAGACTGGGCTGAAGGTTCACTTTCAAAAAAGACAATGACCCTAAGCACACAGCTAAAATACCGAAGGAGTGGCTTCAGAACAACTCTGTGACTGTTTTGAATGACAGAGGGATAGAGATGGGAAGGATGTGCAGCAGGTTAGGGTGATTACGGATAGAGATGGAAATATGTTGACTGGTGCCAGCAGTGTGCTAGCTAGATGGAAAGAATACTTCGAGGAGTTGATGAATGAGGAAAATGATAGAGAAGGGAGAGTAGAAGAGGCAAGTGTGGTGGACCAGGAAGTGGCAATGATTAGTAAGGGGGAAGTTAGAAAGGCATTAAAGAGAATGAAAAATGGAAAGGCAGTTGGTCCTGATGACATTCCTGTGGAGGTATGGAAGCATCTAGGAGAGGTGGCTGTGGAGTTTTTGACCATCTTGTTCAATAGAATTCTAGTGCGTGAGAAGATGCCTGAGGAATGGTCGAAAAGTGTACTGGTGTCCATTTTTAAGAACAAAGGTGATGTGCAGAGCTGTGGCAACTATAGAGGAATAAAGTTGATGAGCCACACAATGAAGTTATGGGAAAGAGTAGTGGAGGCTAGACTCAGGACACAAGTGAGTATTTGCGAGCAACAGTATGGTTTCATGCCTAGAAAGAGTACCACAGATGCATTATTTGCCTTGAGGATCCATCCATCCATCCATTCTCTACCGCTTATCCGGGTCGGGTCGCGGGGGCAGTAGCTTCAGCAGGGACGCCCAGACTACCCTCTCCCCAGCCACTTCATCCAGCTCTTCCGGGGGGATCCCGAGGCGTTCCCAGGCCAGCCGAAGGATGTAGTCTCTCCAGCGCGTCCTGGGTCGTCCCCGGGGTCTCCTCCCGGTGGGACATGCCCGGAACACCTCACCAGGGAGGCGTCCGGGAGGCATCCGAATCAGATGCCCCAGCCACCTCATCTGGCTCCTCTCAATGCGGAGGAGTAGCGGCTCTACTCTGAGATCCTCCCGGATGACCGAGCTTCTCACCCTATCTCTAAGGGAGAGCCCGGACACCCTGCGGAGGAAACTCATTTCGGCCGCTTGTATCCGGGATCTTGTTCTTTCGGTCACGACCCACAGCTCATGACCATAGGTGAGGGTAGGAACGAAGATCGACCGGTAAATTGAGAGCTTCGCCTTTCGGCTTAGCTCTTTCTTTACCACACCGGACCGATACAAAGTCCGCATCACTGCAGACGCTGCACCGATCCGCCTGTCGATCTCCCGTTCCATTCTTCCCTCACTCGTGAACAAGACCCCAAGATACTTGAATTCCTCCACTTGGGGCAGGATCTCATCCCCGACCTGGAGATGGCATGCCACCCTTTCCCGACTGAGGACCATGGTCTCAGATTTGGAGGTGCTGATTCTCATCCCAGCCGCTTCACACTCGGCTGCGAACTGCTCCAATGAGAGTTGGAGGTCACGGCTTGATGAGGCCAACAGAACCACATCATCTGCAAAAAGCAGAGATGCAATACTGAGGCCACCAAACCGGACCCCCTCTACGCCTCGGCTGCGCCTAGAAATTCTGTCCATAAAAGTTATGAACAGAATCGGCGACAAAGGGCAGCCTTGGCGGAGTCCAACCCTCACCGGGAACGAGTCCGACTTACTGCCGGATATGCGGACCAAACTCTGACTCCGGTCGTACAGGGACCGAACAGCCCGTACAGGGACCGGCCTTGAGGATGTTGATGGAAAAGTACAGAGAAGGTCAGAAGGAGCTACATTGTGTCTTTGTAGATCTAGAGAAAGCCTATGACAGAGTACCCAGAGAGGAACTGTGGTACTGCATGCGGAAGTCTGGAGTGGCAGAGAAGTATGTTCGAATAATACAGGACATGTACGAGGGCAGCAGAACAGCGGTGAGGTGTGCTGTAGGTGTGACAGAAGAATTTAAGGTGGACGTGGGACTGCATCAGGGATCAGCCCTGAGCCTCTTCCGTTTTGCAGTGGTGATGGATAGGCTGACAGATGAGGTTAGACTGGAATCCCCGTGGACCATGATGTTTGCAGATGACATTGTGATCTGCAGTGAAAGCAGGGAGCAGCTGGAGGAACAGTTAGAAAGATGGAGGCATGCACTGGAAAGAAGAGGAATGAAGATTAGCCGAAGTAAAACAGAATATATGTGCATGAATGAGAGGGGTGGTGGGGGAAGAGTGAGGCTACAGGGAGAAGAGATAGCAAGGGTAGAGGACTTTAAATACTTGGGGTCAACCGTCCAGAGCAATGGTGAGTGTGGTCAGGAAGTGAAGAAACGGGTCCAAGCAGGTTGGAATGGGTGGAGGAAGGTGTCAGGTGTGTTATGTGACAGAAGAGTCTCTGCTAGGATGAAGGGCAAAGTTTATAAAACAGTGGTGAGGCCAGCCATGATGTATGGATTAGAGACAGTGGCACTGAAGAGACAACAGGAAGCAGAGCTGGAGGTGGCGGAAATGAAGATGTTGAGGTTCGCTCTTGGAGTGACCAGGTTGGATAAAATTTGAAATGAGCTCATCAGAGGGACAGCCAAGGTTCGATGTTTTGGAGACAAAGTTAGAGAGAGCAGACTTCAATGGTTTGGACACATCCAGAGGAGAAATCGTGAGTATATTGGTAGAAGGATGATGAGGATGGAGCTGCCAGGCAAGAGAGCTAGAGGAAGACCAAAGAGAAGGTTGATGGATATCGTGAGGGAAGACATGATGGCAGTTGGTGTTCGAGAGGAGGATGCAGGAGATAGGCTCTCATGGAAAAGGATGACGCGCTGTGGCGACCCCTAACGGGACAAGCCGAGAGGAAAAGAAGAAGAAGAGCCCTGACTTTAACCCAATTGAGCATCTCTGGAAAGACCTGAAAATGGCTGCCCACCAACGTTCACCATCCAACCTGACAGAACTGGAGAGGATCTTCAAGGAGGAATGGCAGATGATCCCCAAATCCAGGTGTGAACAAACATCTTTCCCAAAAAGACTCATGGCTGTATTAGCTCAAAAGGATGCTTCTACTAAATACTGAGCAAAGGGTGTGAATACTTATGGCTGTGTGATATTTCATTACGGCTGTGTGATATTTTAATTTTACATTTTTAATAAATCTGCAAAAATTTCAACAATTCCGTTTTTATTCATGTCAATATGGAGTGCTGTGTCTACATTAATGTGGAAAAAAAAGGAACTTAAACTTAGCAAATGGCTGCAATATAAAAAAGAGTAAAAGATTTATGGGGGTCGGAATACTTTCCGTACCCACTGTATATATATGTATATATATATATATATATATATATATATATGTATATATATATATGTGTATATATATATATAAAGATTTTACAGCATGTGTCTCATGATTGATCTCACACTTGGCAAACTTGGCCTTTGCGACCGCTACCTTTGCCCTATGTCGCATCTCAATGTATTCCTTTCGCCTCTCCTCGGTCTTCTCAGTGTCCCACTTCTTCTTAGCTAACCTTTTTTGTTGTATGATTTCTTGTACTGTGAGGTTCCACCACCAAGTCTCCTTCTCTCCTTTCCTGCCAGAAGATACACCAAGTACTCTCCTGCCTGCCTTTCTGATCACCTTGACTGCAGGGTCCAGTCTTCTGGAAGCTCCTCCTGTCCACAGAGAGCCTGTCTCACCTCTTCCCGAAAAGCCGCACAACACTCTTCCTTTCTCAGCTTCCACCACATGGTTCTCTGCTCTGCCTTTGTCTTCCTAATCTTCTTCCCCACCACCAGAGTCATTTTACACACCACCATCCTATGCTGTCTAGCCACACTCTCCCCTACCACTACGTTACAGTCGGTAACCTCCTTCAGATTACATCGTCTGCACAAGATGTAATCCACCTGCGTGCTTCTACTTCCGCTTTTTGTTCCTGCCTCTTCTGGAAAAAAGTGTTCACTACAACCATTTGCATCCTTTTTTCAAAGTCTACCACCATCTGTCCCTCTAAGTTCCTTTCCTGGATGCCGTACTTACCCATCACTTCTTCATCACCCCTATTTCCTTCACCAACATGTCCATTACAATCTGCACCAATCACGACTCTCTCTCTGTCTGGGATGCTCAGAACTACTTCGTCTAGCTCCTTCCAGAATTTCTCTTTCACCTATCGGTCACATCCTACCTGTGGGGGATAGCCACTAATCACGTTATACATAACACCCTCAATTTCAAGTTTCAGCATCATCACTCGATCTGATACACTTTTCACCTCCAAGACATTCTTAGCCAACTCTTCTTTTAAAATAACCCCGACTCCATTTCTCTTCCCATCTACACCATGGTAAAATAATTTAAACCCTGCCCCTAAACTTCTAGCCTTACTGCCTTTCCACCTGGTCTCCTGGACACACATTATAGCAACCTTTCTCCCAATCATCATGTCAACCAACTCCCGAGATTTTCCTGTCATAGTTCCAACATTCAAAGTCCCCACATTCAGTTCTAGGCTGTGTGCTTTCCTCTTCTCTTTCTCCCGAAAAACCCGCTTTCCACCTCTTCTTCTTCTTTGACTTCGACCCACAGTAGCTGAATATCCACCGGCGCCATGCAGGTTGACGGCGGCAGTGGCGGACGTTGTTAACCCGGGCCAAGACCAATCCGGTATGGAATTCTTTGGATGAACGCTCATATTTGTTTGGCAAAGTTTTAAGCCGGATGCACTTCCTGACGCAACCCTTTGCGTTTATCCGGGCTTGGGACCGGCCTACAGTTTGCACTGGCTTGTGCCCCCATAGGGCTGCATTAAAAACATACCTTCCCAGAGCAAGGGTGTCAAACTCATTGTAGTTCAGGGGACACATAAAGCTTAATTTGATGTCAAAGGGGCAGGCCCACTAAAATCTTACCATACTTGATATAATAATACGTTTCCCCCTTTGTTTGAATGCAAAACGGATCAAATACATTAGGAAAATCTTCATATTGAATGATTTAAAAAAATAAAAAATAAAATTTTTACAAGACAACCTCATATTTCTTGAGAATGTTTTGCTTCAGTTATTCATCTACAATTTGTGTATAACAACTGATCACAGTGATTGTATTTTAAGGCACAAAACCTTGTGTCACAGGTAAGTGGAACTGAAATGTGGCTAAAAGCTGTTCATGTGCGGCTTCAAAACCTTCTCTGGTGTAGCTGGTCAGTCTGTGGACGTTGTAATGGCCATAATTAATTCTATCTGTTTTCTTATTCGGGGTTGACCAAATGAAGGTTCACTCGGCCACTTGGTCCACCAATGTATACTCATCTAGTACCCCGCGGGGTACTCCGATCACATCAATGTAGACCGGGCTCCCGTCCTCTGGACCTTTCCGCCATTGTCGAGAGAGGTGGGCCACAAGTGTGCGCAGACTTCTCCTAGTGGGGTGTCGTCCGCGAGCTCATGTGTGCCTGCATCTTCTTCTCTGAGTCTAATTTCCCGGGTGAGACATGAGCCCCAATGGGCGTTCTCCTGTCCCCTAACCCCAGGGTGTATCCTTGGGTGAGTTCTATTAATTTTTTTATCCACACTCTTCCACCCCTCCCCAGGTTTAGCAGCTACAAACGCAATTGCGCCGCATCCGCTAGGGAAAAAAAGCACATAAGTGGTCTGTACGCTCTCATTGGTCTTAGAAGTACAGTAATTGTTTGTCAATTGTTGGTAGCCCTCTGCTACGCAAGTGATAGCCATGTGTATTGGAAGCGAACTGTCTAAATTTTTAATTATTTGCCAAATTACATTAATTTTGTTTCTTGCCTCCATTGTTGTTCTCTCTCCCCTTTGCCTCTGATATAGTCTCCTCTCCCAATGGAACATCTTCTTTTCCCGACTCACACTCCACATGCTTGCCTCTTCTTAGCACACCTTCTTCTCTGTCTTTCGTATGTTGTCTTATCAGTTCAGCAACTTCCTAGTTATTTCATTTTCCTCAATCTCTTCTATCCTGCCTTTTCTGCTTTTCTTGTAGTGTCACCCATTTCTCAAACATTCCCATAACCTCTGTTATATCACTATCAGCTGCCTTATTTCCCAGTCTGCTGTCATCCAAATCCACCAACCCGCTGTTTATTTTTACGACCGGGGCTACTAAATTAAATTTGACCCCGCAGTCTCTGTCAACCCCATATCCTTATCTCATGATAATAATTTACTCATTGGCCCACGGGTTGTCTCGTATGGAGGGAGCACCATTGGGGTAAATGTGGCCTCCTTGTAATTGTCTTTGCTTTCTGGGTCCGGCTGAGGCAGGTCACCCACTCCTTCCACAGCTGGAGCCTGCACGACAGGACGCACTTTTTCTGGGGAAAACAATTTGCACTGAAACCAGTCAGTCGTGATATTTTGCTGTTTTTCCAATCATCTTCCAACCGAGTGGTCATCTTATGATGTTGTCTCTTTTGAGGAAATTTGTACCTCTGATTTTCTTTTTTGTACTGTTCCACCAATGTTATCAATTGTAATTTGGTAGATGAGGGTCCTCCCATAGGGCCAATAAGGCCATCTTTCACTGCTACCTTAATTCATAAGCTTTACTATTTTGTCAACATCTTCGGGTGGTCACAAGACAAAGTGCATAACTGCACGTACTGGACCGCTCCCCCGTAGCTGTTGCCATTTTCTTTTTCACCACAGGGTGGTGCTCCAACTCTTGGGCACAACGCCACCATTCTAGAAGGATCTGCCATTCGGTAATAATTGTCACAGCTGAAGTTTCACTCACTACAGATATGTGTTTATGGATACGTATATATATTTTTTTATGTACAGTATGTACCTATAGACGACATTCGTAGAATTTAGCTTGAGACTATTCCGCCGTGTGATGGACTTTAAAATTCAAGTGCTGCTTTTCTACATGGAGCGGGGTCACAAAACTCACTTGTTCTGTGCACAGCTATTTCAATGCTGAGTCAACTTTGACCTTAATCCATAATCTAGTCTGCCTTTGTTGTAAAAACCTGGAAGAGGTGCAAAACCTGGGAACTTTTCCTGGTGTAGTGACCCTGACCCAGTTGCCAGAACATCCCCCCACGTGATGGGCTGAGCAGGTCCCCTCGAAATTTTGGTTTACAGTCATCAAAGAGTCCTTTTCTTCGTTTGAACTGACAGCAGCCAAAATGGACAGATCGATGATGGAATGCAAATACAGCAACAAACTATTTGCTTAATATTCAAACATGCACGCAATGTGCTACCCACTGGGGTTTGAGAGTACTGCAACCCGTGGGCTTCCATTCAGGGTTCTAACTGAAGAAGAAGAATCACCTTTTATTGTCATGAACATGCATGCATTTACACGAAATTTGTTCTCTGCATTTTACCCCTCACAGTGAACACATACACAAGTTAGTGAAACACACTGGAGCAGGGGGCAGCTGAAGCGCCCGGGGAGCATTTCGGGGTGATAAAATGTCTGTCTTGATATTTCATGAACTCTGCAGAAATATTTCAAATGTATGCCTTGATGTCTGTGTCAGTGTGTCAACTTTACCGGTGCAGCTACAAGACTTTGAGAACTGTTTGTCCTGATTTGAAACCCCAAGCAGCATGAAATGTAATTGAACCATAAGCAGTTGATTTGCCAAGACTAAAGTTTAAACAGTCATTCCATATGCTTGATCTATGAGTAAAGAGTACAAAGATGGGAGTATTTTATATTAATATATGATTTTAAACCCATTTTATCGGTCAAAATTGTAGACGAGATTCAAGCTGATGGGTGTGGTCTTCTCGAGGTTTCTCCGTCCCTCTTGAACACGGCCCCTGGGTATTTAACCGGTGGCTCCCTCCTCTGCCTCTCTCTCTTGGTTCTTCGCTCTTGCCTTGCTTCCTGGCTCTTGCTATCAGCTCCCGAGCTATAGGGCGGCCACCCCTCCCCTTCCTTTGTTCGGGCATGCGGCTTGGTAACCTTGGGGATGGCTCCCTAGCCTCCGTGGATCACCGCTGCTTAGCCTCCAGAACAGTTGCTGCTGAGCTACCAGATACGCTCCCAGCCCAATGTGAGTTCTCTGAACTTGCTAGTGGATCCCGGAAACAGGCGGGGAGAGACACGGTCATATTCTCCCAACGAGACTTGATGAACAACAATTTTAAAATGAAAAGAAAAAAAAAAAAAACACTTCTACTTCATAGCGATATCCCTTAAACATTAACCTCTTTTAGGTGCAATAATTAGTAAAAACATTAAGAGGACCACGCTGTAAGTTCATAATATAGTGTGGTCAGTTTTAAGAAAAAAAAGATAGTATGTGTGTCCGAGTGCCCTTTAAGCATCAGCACAGCATAGAAATCCTGTAAGCAGCAGCATAGAAATATACCTTATATATATATATATATATATATATATATATATATATATATATATATATATACACAGCAATTTTTTTCTCATGTGCGAGGTCTCTTATAAGATCTTACAAATCTTTTTGTGTGTTCCAAGCTGAAAGAACATCACTACACAACCTTTTTCACTTGGCCGTGTTTTTTTTCTCTGTAGTCAATTCAAATAAAAATGATGAGCTCCTTGGCGGCTGGCCATAAAGGCCGGAGCCCCCTTTGTTGAGCTGGCTCTCGTTCGACCAACTTGCCGAAGAATGGCTCAGACAGGACGCCCCACCTCACACCATGAGGTGACGAGGACAGATGGGACCCTTCCCCGCCGCAGGGCATCCTGCCAGCTCTCCAAGCTACCCTTTTGGGTGTCTGGGCAAACTCCGTTGGGAAGGAAGCAGGCAGCACACTTCCTCTCCGAACGTCTTGCGAACAGCGACATACGGGCTCTCGCCGCCCTGCATCTGTGGTACGCCATTATGGCGTGAGTTAATCTACAGTACGGTACATCAAGAAAGAGGAAGCAAACATCTGCAAAACTGCTTCAATAAGGAAGCAAAACCTGTGGTAACAGGGTTATGTCCTTGTACAGGGGAATTTTGAAGCAAAAGAAAAAACAAAGACAACAACTACCCATCACCATGTTTTTCTCCAAGCTAAAACCCCAGCTACACCATCAGCGCCTCTAGCAGAAGAGTCTCCGAGTGAACCCAAGTGAGAGCCTCTCCTCCGCCACCAACGCAAGCCTCTTCCCCTCTCTCCGAAGGCAATGTTGATGAATGTTAATTACTGTATAAGGTTATATAATTAAAGATTTAAGTAAATACGTGTACTGTTGTAATCTTTCTGCCCAATCGCAGGGCAGATACAAACAAACAACCATTCACACTCACATTCACACCTACGGGCAATTTAGAGTTGTCAATTACCCTACCATGGATGTTTTTGGGATGCAGGAGGAAACCGGAGTGCCCGGAGAAAACCCACGCAGGCACGGGGAGAACATGCAAACTCCACACAGGCGGGGCCGGGGATTGAACCCTGGTCCTCAGAACTGTGAGGCAGAGGCTCTAACCAGTCGTCCACCGTCCCGCCTTATTTGAACATATAATACTTTATTTTTATTTACTTGCTCTTACCTGCGATTGGCTGGCGACCAGTTCAGGGTGCACCCCGCCTCCCGCCCGAAGATAGCTGGGATAGGCTCCAGCACGCGTGTGTCCCTCGTGAGGATAAGCGGTACATAAAATGGATGGATGGCTGGATACTTGCTCTTATTTTGAAATTCACAGCACTACTTTTATTTAGTAAATGTGAAAACACACAGTTGTGCTCATATGTTTGATTACCCAGGCAGAATTTGTAAGATGTGTACAATTCTTGAAAACATGAAGGACCAGGCGAAACACATTTAATTAATGGGATTCAAATTAAACTGTCAATCATTATCATTAAATGAAACATAACCATAAAGAAATGAATGATGGTTGCTGTTCAGTTATCAATCGTTATCAAAAAACAACAACAATATTTTACAAATTCTGTCTGGGTATGTAAACTTATGAGCACAACTGTACATATATGCAGTCATATGTCCCCGTCATATTGGAATGAAAGTGTACGCCGTTTTCATAACCTCAAGATGGCAGCATACATTTATAAAATGTGAAAGTCTTTTCATTTTCTCCTATACCTATTTAAAATGCGCATTATACGCAATAAATTATGGTACCTGTAGGTATTTAACATGTCACCATTTTTCTCACTAAATATATTTCCAAAGGTGCTATTAACATGAAATTTCCACCAGATGTTGGGAACAACCCAAGTAGCAATGACAGGTTCCAGAAGCCTACTGTATGGAGAAACTAGTCGCATGTATTGCTCTGGTATGATTTTGGCCCATTCTTCCACACAAGCAGTGTTCAAATCTTGAAGGTTCCGTGGACGTCTTTAATGGACCTTATGTTTCAGTTCTTTCCATAGATTTTTTTATTGGATTCAAGTCAGGTGATTGGCTGGGCCATTCTAGCAGCTTTACTTTTTTTCTTTGAAATCAATTGAGAGTTTCCTTGGCAGTATGCTTTGAATCATTATGCTGCTGAAATGTCCACCCTCGTTTCATTTTCATCATCCTCGTAGATGACAGCAGAGTTTTGTCAAGAATGTCTCGGTACCTTTTCTCATTCATCCTTTCTTCAATAATGTGAAGTTTACCAGTACCATTTGCTTAAAAGCAGCCCCGCAGCATCATGTTCCCACCTCCGAACTTCACTGTTGGTATGGTGCTTTTAGAGTGATGTGGAGTGCCACTTCTACTCCAAACGTGGTGTGCATTATGGCATCGGTACAGTTAAATTTTGCTCTCATCCGAGCAGACTATATTCTCCCAGTATTTAATTGGCTTGTCCAAATGTTGTTCAGCAAACTTTAAACGAGCTTTGACATGATTTTTTTTTCAGCAATGGGGTCTTGCGTGGTGACTGTTTTCTCACTGTTTTCCTTGTGACAACAGTACCTGCTAATTCCAGGTCTTTTTGAAGCTCTCCACATGTGGTCCTTGGCTCTTGGACATCTGATTATTCTTTGCACTCGTCTGTCACAAATCTTATGAGGCGCACCTGATCAAGGCAAATTTATGGTGGTATGATTGGCTTTCCACTTATGTATTATGGCCCCAACCGTGCT
This sequence comes from Phyllopteryx taeniolatus, assembly GCF_024500385.1. NCBI lineage: Eukaryota > Metazoa > Chordata > Actinopteri > Syngnathiformes > Syngnathidae > Phyllopteryx > Phyllopteryx taeniolatus. Next base: position 39,279,756 of record NC_084503.1, read on the forward strand.
CACTCGAACGTTCAGAAGCTTAGATATGTACTTGTAACCAATGCCATCGTTATGTTTTGCAACAATTACTTTTCGATGGTCAAGTAGTTTGTGATGGTCTTGAGACAGCTCTTTGCTCTTACCCATCATGTGATGTGTCTTGACTCACACCAGCTGATATTCATTTGCACTGACAAGGGGCTGGACTGCTGTTTGAATTATGATTTTAGGTGTTGTCTTGGCTTTCCACGCCTTTTTGCACCTCTTCATGTGTTCCATCATTTTTCCTTGTCATTTTACATTATTACACAACACAACTTAATTTCTGATCTTATTTGTTCTACTTTCTTTGTATGTATGGATTACTTGGGTGGTTCCCAACATCTGGTGAAATTTTCAGGTCAATAGCACCTTTGGAAGTATGTTTAGTGAGAAAAACGGTGACCTGTTATATACTTATTTCAGCCACTGTATACACTAACATTTGTGTTTATAAATCAGTGACACAATTGTTAAATTAATATTTATTGATAAATGTAAATTAGTATGAATACAATTTTAGTGAGGTCCAATCATGGCCGAGTGAAATACTGTTTTGCGTTGACTGCATGCTTGAATGATGTTTTTATATTTCTTTCAACTGCTTCTGAGTAGGCTTTTAAATGCCGGAATTAAATGAAAATCAGATATCATCCAAAATATATATTCCTATATCACGTGTGCATCAATTGCTTATCTTTCCTTTACTGCCCCAGCAGTGTTACTTTTTATTTATTTATTTATAATATATTTTCATATCACTAAACACTCACATTAGCGCCTCGAATTGCAAAGGAGAAGTCAGGAACTGGTTTCCATGGTGAATCGACATATCGGGGCTCCATTGATGATGTCTTTTGGTTGTGACTCAAGGTGAGAGTACTTATGGAACTATTTCAGATCAGCTGTTCTGGACCCTAATGATCTCAGTTTTTGAGTTCAAGGGAAGTCAAGTCAGAACTCAGGTTTCGATTAAGAGCGTATTGAACCTGCTTGCTGGAATACTCCCTTGGTGTGCAGATTTGTTGTGTAGCTCGTGGGAGGCGTTTGAGAGGCGGAGTTAGTGTAATTCGTGGAAGGGGCGGTGCAGACTTCTCCGAGTAGGCAGTTGTGGACGAAAGTGCGAGCGGGATCATGGGTGCTGCCCGCCGCTACTCCTCGGCGCCTGTTCGCTCTCCACAGTTCTGAGAGAACCGGACGCGGGGTGGGGAAAAGAAAGTACCGTCACGTGCTCGAACTGCGAGTCGAGCGGCCAAGGAATCACAATGAAGTCGATCATCAGTGCCTTAAAAAAGGAAGGTAGGACGTTTGATCATTGTGTGTAGTGTACGTCAATCAGGCTTTTTTTGTTGTTTTTGGTTTGTTTCTTCACAGAGCGGTTACGACTTTAAAGTTTCGATTGGTGCATCTTGACGCTGTGTGTTAAAGTGTGGTGTTTCGGTGAATATGATGTTTCGGCATTTTTTTTTAATTCTGTATTTTTATGACAATGTAGGTAGGTCGCTGCGTATGTGGGTTACAGCGCTTGAAAAATCCGTTAATTGACACTTAAAAAATAAATAAAAATCCCCCGACGAGAGAGAGCGGGACATTGGAGCAGTTTTTGGGTCCCAGAACGCGATCGAACATTGAACTTTAAAGAGGAAACACACACGCCGACGTAATGATGTTCCGTTCCCCTCAACCAGACGGTATCCAAACAGCCCCTCCATCTGTCAGAGTGTGAAAGAAAGTGTGTTGTGTGGTTTCACCTGGCGCTGTTGTCACAATGACCGCGGCCACGGGGCTGCCCATCTCGGTGAGAAGAACGGTGTCAAGACACAAAAGTGATAGGCTTTAAATGATTAAAGTTTAATATTAGCCAGATTTGGTTTGCTTGAAATATGAACAACCGCTGCAGGATAATTGCATTAATCATGAAGTTCCATCAAATGAAGGCCACTGGTGCCGTACTGAATATGTTTCAGGAGAAGATGGGTTTGCATTCATTTATTTCTTTATTTCTTTATTTTTTGAAGACTAAATTGTCCATGGGTGTGAATGTTTATTTATCGGTACCCTGCGATTGACCGGCAACTAGTCCAGAGTGTACCCCGCCTCCCAAAGTCAGCTGGGCTCGGCTTCAGCTCATCAGTGTTGCCTCTGCCCAAATGTTTGCCATTTGAAAAAGCTAAATCACCATTCTTTTCATTGTCCTTTGAGGTAGTCATGACTGAGCGCTGTGATTTTGTACAAAAAAAAAGTATTATTATTTTATTTTTGCAGTCAGATTTGCACTGTAACAGCCACGAGGAACATGTTCATCTTTTCATGTGTCAAAACTTGGAATAAACACTAACGTAACGTAAATAACGTTAATGAAAACTCACCCCATAAGAATCTGAAAAGCAAAGTGTAGACGTCATTGCCTCAGATCAAATAAGAAGTCCGTTGTCTATTATGGAGTTGGTGTTTTATTTTTATTTTATTTTTTTGGTATCTTAATCTTTGAACTCTTATTAGTAAGTAAGTATTTTCTATAGCACTGTTCATAGATAATGTTCACAAAATGGTTTACAGGACAGGTGGAAATGCAAGTAGTAGGAGTGGAAAACCTAACACAACAAATGCATACAGTAAATCAGTGTTAAGAGGACAGGAGGAAAACAACAGTTGATAAAACTCCCACAGTGTAGAATACAAAGCAATAAGATAATTTGAACTATACAAAAGATGGCTTAAATATAAAATGTTAAGATGGGGGTCGACTGACTAGCACATCCGCCTCGGAGGTTGTGGGTTCAGGTCCATCCTCCAGCCTTCCTATGTGGAGTTTGCATGTTCTTCCTGTGCTTGTGTGGGTTTCCAGTTTCCTCCCACTCTCCAAAAACATGCATGGTAGGTTAATTCAAGATTCGAAATTGTCCGTGGGTGTGAATCTGAGCGTAAATCAGTGATTGTCTATACGTGTTATGTGATTGGCTGGCGACCATTTCAGGGAGTACCTGTAGCTGGGATAGACTCCAGCACACTCAAGAAAGACCCTAGTGAGGATACGTGGTACAGAGAATGGACCTTTTTGAAACAAATAATTTTTTGAAATAAAAAAAAAAAAAAAAAACCTCTTGCCATGAACTGGTGAGCCATGTAATAAAATAAGTAATTTTGTTTGTTTATTTATTTATTGTGCCTATGACATAACTGAGCTGCCTCAGACTCAGTCAATGACAGGAACTATGAATCATAGGGAAATAATTATGAGGCTGTCTGTAAATGTATTTTGCATAAATTGTATGTTTTAGCTGTAGTATGCACAAAATAGAGGTGTCCTATCGACAGTTTTTGGTCCACTTGAAATTTAGATCGGTCAGCCCTGCATGTGTAACTACTCAGAAAGTGATATATCGAAAAATAATTGTAGAGTAGTAAAAATGGAGCAAAAGAAGTGCTTTTTTTGTACTGTTAGTCACTCAGCTCACGTTGAAGCGCCAGAGCAGCAAGATGGTGCAATAGAAAGGCACCTCTCTTGCTACGAGTCCCACTTTTCATACTTTTGGCTGTCGTGACTCGTGGGACTTGACCGACCTCTCTTCTTCAAGCCAGATTGTTAGAGCCTGAAATACCACCTCTCCCAAAATTAGTTTCCTTTGTTTGACCAGAATATGAACAGACTACTTGTAAATTTTTTAATTAATTTTTTTTAGCAGGAATATGTTAACAAGACTATCAAAACCCTACCACAGCTGAGTGTCAATTACATTTGAAGATATGCATTAGACTTCCGGGACAATTTATGAGGTGAACTTTATGGGTGCTTTGCCCCAATCCGAATATATCCTTGCAATGTGTACATTAATAATGCTTTTAAGCTGAAAAAAGGTAAATGACTTGGCAAGTGCAACATTTTCTCACAGGTAATAAAAAGCAGAATTTCTTGCATGCAACCAAATACTGAATTTTTCACCTTTCCAAACTTCATTTCAATTAGATGTACATGTACATAGACTGCACAGACTTCCTTATACGACACCTGTTTTCAGAGCCGGTCCTAGCCAATATGCTGCCCTAGGTGAGATTTTATTTGGCAACCCCCCCCCCCCCCCCCCCCCCCTTAATTTGCGATTTACATAACGCTTACAAAAGAAATTGAATAACATTGTTTTTAACATTGTCTTTATAAAATAATGTCACCCAACTGAAAAAAATACAATTATTTTCATGGTTATAATTTCAAATATAAAAATAAAAAAACAAATAGATGCATGTTATAAATATCTATCCATCCATCCATCCATTGTCAACACCGCTTATCCTGGTTAGGGTCGCAGGGCGCTGGAGCCTAACCCAGCAGACTTCGGGCGAAAGGCCGACTACACCCTGAACTGGTCGCCAGTCAGTCACAGGGCACATATAGACACGGACAACCATTCGCACTCACATTCACACCGTCACTGAGTGGGAACTGATCCCACGCTGTCTGTACCAAAGTCAGGCGAGTGCACCACTACACCATCAGTGACTCATGTTATAAATATATATATTTTTAAAAATGTGTTTGTTCCTGATATGCATAGAAGTGTAGATTAGGGCAATGTCCACAAGTTACGATCTATAGATAAGGCACTTGCATGCCACACTTGTGGTCATTCTATTATAAAAAATAATTGTACCGGCATTACCAGATTACTAGCAACCTTTTATTGCTTAGTGACTGTTTTTCTCAATGTCTTAATGTCTCAAAAGTATTCTCTGTCAATTGACTGTCTGTTGTCGTACGAGAGCAGCTCCAACTACCGGAGACAAATTCATTGTGTGCTTTTGACATACTTGGCAAAATAAAGATGATTCTGAATCTGATTGTCACTCAGTAACTCATTACAAGGTCAACTTTTACAGTTGCACCCTTCACCAAATGTTTTTTGACCCTTAAAGCTTACCTTACCCAAGTGCATACAGACTTCTGACAGCTTGTAATACGTGCTAATTAATTAACTGGTAGCAAGTAGCAAATTAATTCAACGAACAAATAAACATAATAAAATGTTTCATTTCTGCATTTTAACCACTCATTATTCACATTTTTTTATAATAGAAAAATAAAAATAAAATTGTTTAGTTTTACAATTTAAAATATAATAATTTACATTTCCATGCGTTCCACTTTGCTTTATGACTATTGTAATATTTCAATTCAGGATTTTACTTTATTATAAATGAGTGAAATCACTAATTGGACGCAGGTTGAGTATCCGGGGGGAACTAAATCGAGCTCCACAAGCTATGAGATCATGACTCAGTAAATCCACCCCCTTCAAGTTCTCTCAGCTAGGAAAGCGAAGAGCATGAACTTCACCACAGCAAACCGCAGACGTTTGCTGCCAGCGATAGTACTAATCAGCTCGTTATCATGTTCTCCTCATCGAAATGGCTTCAGGCTGTCCTCTGCACTCCCGCCATGCACTGCTGTAGTTGCAAGGAGTTCTGGTGACGGCTCGTCATCTAACAGTGTCACGAAAAGAAGTGTCCATGGGGAAATCATGTCCTTCCTCCATTACTAGTTCAGTCTGACACCATAGCACAGGAATCGTAGGCCGGTGGAACGCAACTCTGCTCATTGTAATTCTGATAATCATGCTAATGATGGTATGAGAGAAATCAGAATTGAGGATGCAGTCATGGAACTCTCTCTGTGTTACTGGGAGACGACAGTGTCCTATATTGGTTTTCAATGAAAGATTTGATTTGGATGTATTGAAACCTCGACAAATGTGTATAAAAGGATAGGAAAGGAATGAGGTGGCTCAATTAATTGATAGATCAGTATGGATATGTAAGTACAGTCTAACTTTCCCTGTTTCTATAGTATTCCAAGACACTGAAAACATAACCATAAATACTGTATGTTAAGTCATTTTAAATTGGTGTTTACTAAGCACAAAGTTACAGCGGGCCAGGTGTGCAAAAAGCCTGAGCATATCGCAATGAACGTTCCTCAAGTAGTTACCAGTATGTTATTTTGTCGGATTTGTCTGCTTTTATTCCAGTCTGTCCACCCATCTTTAAAAACTACCCAGGAGATTTTGCACAGATTTAGCAGAGTGGTTTAAAACTGGCATGGGTATGGAAGAGACCATTCAGTCTGCTTAACATTATATTTATCCATAGTTTAAATGACTATAGAAGATCCTCAAAATTAGGGGTGCACTTGTAAAGACACATTTGCTATGATTGGATAAGATCCGGCACGGTGGCCGACTGGTTAGAGCGTCAGCCTCACAGTTCTGAGGTGCGGGGTTCAATCCCCGTCCCCGCCTGTGTGGAGTTTGCATGTTCTCCCCGTGCCTGCATGGGTTTTCTCCGGGTACTCCGGTTTCCTCCCACATCCCAAAAACATGCATGAATTGGAGACTCTAAATTGCCCGTAGGCATGACTGTGAGTGCGAATGGTTGTTTGTTCCTATGTGCCCTGCGATTGGCTGGCAACCAGTTCAGGGTGTACCCCGCCTCCTGCCCGATGACAGCTGGGATAGGCTCCAGCACGCCCGCGACCCTCGTGAGGAGAAGCGGCTCAGAAAATGGATGGATGGATGGATAAGATCCTGAAAAAATCTAAATACTCCAGGGAGAAGTATTCAGAAAGTGAACATGAATTCCCTTCTGTGCAGCATTTTAATTAATTAATTACTATGAGCTTTACTTTCTTCATATCTTGGGGGGTTCCAACATCAGTTTTCAGTAAGACATTCAGCAATGCCTATTCGTCATATTCAGTTCAAGTTGTTGTTATTCTATTATCTCTTACTGTATATACAGTATAATTATTTCCAAGCCATAGATTTGTTTTTCCTTTGGAGAGAAGATGCTCATCTTCTCCCGAGGCTCGCATTAATTTTCTCTGGGTTCTCTGGCTACCTCCCACATTTAAAATCCATGAGTGTTAGGTTAATTGAAGCCTCTAAATTGTCGTTCGCAGTGAATGTGTGTGTGAATGGTTGTTTGTCTATGTTTGTCTATATGTGTTCTTTGATTAGTTAGCAATCAGTCCAGGCTTACCCCAAACTTAGCTGGGATAGGCTCCAGGACACCTCCATTCATCCATTTTCTGAAATGCTTATCCTCACTAGGGCCACGGGTGTACTGGCAACTATCCTAGCTGACTTCAGTATACGCTGAATTGGTCGCCAGCCAGGCAATTGCAGGGAACATATAGACAAATGACCATTCACACCTACGGCCAATTTAGAGACATCATTTAACCTTACATGCATGTTTTTGGAATGTGGAAGGAAACTGGAGTACCCGAAGAAAACCAACGCTGGTATGCGGAGAACATGCAAACTCCACACAGAGGCCGGATTTAAACCCGGGACCTCAAACCAGTCGGCCACCTGTGACTCTACTGAGAAAAAAGTGGTTTAGAAAATAGATGGCTGAATGGACTGAGAAGATACTGTTTGCTTTGGTTGTTCTGAAATTGGAGCAGTGCAAAAACTGTTGAAAAAGGGCATGATTTATTAAGATCTCAAATAGTGCTAAATGCATATTTGCCCTAACAGGTGGTGCAAGCTTTTTGGTGGGCATGTTGCCTGTGATCTACTAAGATTGCAATCTTTTACTAGGATCCAATAGTGGGCACTAAATTGCATGTTCACTTACTGCAACAGATTGCTTGCACTGTTGGCAACAGGTCTAAAAGTGGAGAAGAGGGTTAAATGAGGGTTTATGCTTTAGGTAGTTTTGATGGCGTTCTTCCCCCCCATGCCTCTGAAATCATGAAAAATAAGGCCCACCCTTGAGCTCCAGGACTGTGTGGTTGGTCCGCTGAAGGTGCTGGAGACGAGCCCTTCATCTGTCAATCAAATACATTCATTAATAACTGGCTGAATAATGTGTGCCTCTGAGGTTATGCTTCATAAACAGTTATCTTTTCCATGTTTGTGTTTGTTGGCAGAGGTGGGTAGAGTAGCCAAATATTGTCCTGAAGTAAGAGTACTGTTACTTGAAAATATGACTCAAATAAAAGTAAAAAGTAGTCCTCCAAAAAATTCAAAGTACTCAATGAAAATAACTACTCAAGTACTGAGTAAATAATGAATAACTTTTTTAAATCAGAGCATTAATGTCAAATAAAAATAAAAAAGTGAATGTCCAAATTCTGATATTGCTGCATGTGTGTGAGCGAGATTAGCACATACACCAATATATGGCTGTTTTACAGTTATTTATGATAATAAAATAGGGCTAATGTGTTTTTTCAAGTTAGAAGTGGGCTGGAATATCCACGTTGGGGAAGACGTTGCCAAACAAATACAATGCATGAAAGCTGTTGTTTTTTGGTCATCTGAAATTTAAACACAGTTACGCGCCATTGCCTTCAATGGGAACGACAACCTTCCCAACATGGCCGCCTCATAGGCACGTCGAGTAGCTGGGTTGCCGTAACTCGTGTTCATGTCCCCACGAAGCCAAATAGAAGATGTTGTGTGCGGTCAAGTGACTGCCCTGTGTCGTTTTATTGGTGAATTATAGGCAAACGTCACTAGCGGTTACGTTGGATTGGAGCAAACCGCTCCCAATGCAGAAGTCGAAGACTAAACGGATAGGTCACAAATGAAATAATTAATAAGCAATAATTGATAAATAAAAGTAGCAAGCGCCATGTAGACCATTGTAATGGAGTAAAAGTACTGTATCCTCTTCACATAAATGCTTGAGTAAAAGAAGAATGTATGCTGCCTTAAAATTACTCTGACAAGCACAATTTATCCAAAATGCTACTTGAGTAAATTCAACGGTGTAAATGTAGCGCGTTCCCACCCACCTCTCTTACTACTAACACATGCAACAATTCGGAGGGAGGTGCTGATGTTTAAAACTACTTTGCCACGGTGGAGCGAGCTGTTTTGCTCCTTAGCTCGCTAGCTCATTAGCTTGCGGGCTAGCAAACGTAATAAACTAACTTTTCCATGTGTCTCATACAACAACTCAGAGCGAGGCGCTGACGTATTAAACGACCCCACCACAGTCGAGCAATCTCCTTAGCTTGCTTGCCTGCGGGCTAGCTCGTTAGCTTGTGGGTTAGCCAACGTAATAAACAGTTAACTTTAATTGTTTCTGTTGTGTCCTACACACTGCACATTGAGTATTGGAGCGCAGCCGACAACAGTCCACAAGTCCACTCGCGGGTACTGACACAGCCATCCAACTCGTCATCGGCTCTCACTGTGTGAGCCAGCTTACCACAACAATGACAATTTGTTGAGCTCAGAAAAAACTATCGTGTCCATTTTATTTATCGAACGATAAGTCAATGTAGCAATTATTGTGACAGGCCTAGTATACGTAAGCCATGTTTTGTGTAATTTACCTCGTCCAGAGTGCAGGGCAATTGGATGTACGTGCCTATTACAAATTTCCCTGATGCATGGAAATACAGAGTTGATAGTTTTGTCATAGGTGATATGGGATGACTCAGTCTTGACACTGGCTCCAAGTCAGCCCTTAGATCATTCAGAAGCTCCAAATTTACATTGCTGAATAGCAATGTAAATTTGTTTCTGTCTGAAGACAAACAGAAACTTTTGTTTCTGTTTGTCTTCAGTTTTCAAAAAACATTTATAAGAGCGGAAAAGGTCTTTACGCCGCCTCTCATCTTGCATGCGCTATGCTGGCACCACTTTGCGGGCTGGGTCGCACCTGTCTTTCAGATACGGTATTTAAAGACACAAACTTGGTGATCGCAATTCAGCTCAGGTTTGATTAATCACATTGTGCGTGCAAAATGTGTCTTTTTGCATATACTTCTCCCTGCAAAATGAGCTGCGGGTGCGCTTGAATGGTAGATCAGCCTCCACATCTGTTTGCAGTCAAGTTTGCACCCATTTGAAACTTTTATCAAATCAGACCCGTAGTGTTCCTAAATTGTCATCAAAGTCTGCAATTAAGCTACCATCAAGGATCTCCATGATTGATTTGTTGACGAGATGTGGGCAGACCTAGATGGTTGGTTGTCAAGAATTCCCCCAACATACTTGACTCTACACTGTGGCATTAGCAATGAGGGAAGGTAATTAGAGAAACAAAGAGAAAAAGAAAGATTTGAGCGTTGGGGTATACTGGTTTTGAGGATTATATTTGTAAACTGGCGGCATGGTGGACGACTGGTTAGCACATCAGCCTTACAGTTCTGAGGACCCTGGTTCAAATCCCGCTTTGCCTGTGTGGCATTGTCATGTTTTCCCCGTGCCTGCGTGGGCTTTCTCCGGGTACTCCAGTTACCTCCAAGATCCCAAAAACATGCATGGTAGGTTAATTGAAGACTCCAAATTCCCTGGAGGTGTGAATGGTTGTTTGTCGATATGTGCCCTGCACTTGGCTGACGACCAGTTCAGGGTGTATCCCGCCTTTCGCCTAAAGATAGCTAAGATACGTTCCCGTGACCCTCGTGAGGATAAGCGGTACGGAAAATGGATGGATATTTGTAAACCTTCCGTAAGTGAGCGCTGCCTGAAGTGGTTGCAGGCCTTTCGACCTCACTCAAATGTAGGATTTTTGTCCTTACAAATAGAGCTTTTTGAAAAGTCTGGTCGGTCTAAAGACTCTCCAGAACTCTGCCTTGGACGGGGAAAATCTTTTTTTTATATACAGTATATACCGTATGCAGCATTATTTTAAAAGTGTGACTTCTACACACATAGGTGATTAAAACAGATTCATTAATGTTGTTTCCCAGGCTCAACACTTGAGAACCACTGATTTTTAACATCATGTACATCAGCTAATATTGCTTGATAAGGGCTTCTGATTGTTTTTTTTTTTTCATATGAATAGTTTTTTTAAACGATGAATTTTTTTACTTGATTGATTTAAAAAAAAAATAATTAATAATGTTTTACACCAAAGCTTGAATTAAAATACTATGTTACGTGTGGACATTGCCTAGAAACAGATAGAGTAGAACAGAAGAGCATTCGTAAGTGGTCACAAAGCCTATCAGCATTTGGTTGACAACCATTTACCCTATGTATTACTTTTCATCTCATCCACATACAATTGATCAGGATACTCTACTGACGTCTTCCCTCTGTTACTCCCCTGCAGTGCCTTTCCGTGAGGCTCCAGCATATTCCAAACGGCGCCAAGGTCCATCATCTGGTAAGAACAGTGGAAACAGCCAATCCCCCGCGTCTTTATCAGCTCCACGGCTCCTGCTGCGCTCTAACAGTGACAACAACCTAACAGTGAGTCAGTACCAGCAGCACGGTTCACCGAGCAACTGGGCACCCCGTCTACAGCAACACCCAAACAGGGCCAACCAGCAGGGTCACTCGCAGCCTGGCTCCTCAGCATTACATCGCAGCCTGTCACCCCAGCTGCTTCAGCAGATGCCCAGCGGCAGCGCCAATGGCAATGTGGTGGTTCGGACCATGGGAAAGGGGGCAAGAAGCCGGTCACCCTCCCTCAGCCGGCTGGGGGAAGAGACCCGACTGGCTATACCCTCACAGCGCCAACCCAAGTGAGCATTTTCAACTCAGCAAATTAATGTTATTAGATCAACACCACTTCCCTCTTGCGCTTCATCTTCTTTTCACAAGACCCATTTAAATTAACCATGAATGTATTGATAAATATTTGTCAATATTTGCTGCTGTGACATACACCTCTGTGGTGAAATTAATCCTGATCTGGCACACGTCACCATTTTTCTCACTAAATATATTTCCAAAGGTGCTATTGACATGAACATTTCACCAGATGTTGGGAACAACCCAAATAACCCATACATACAAAGAAAGTAGAACAAATAAGGTCAGAAATTAATTTGGGTGTAATAATGTGAAATGACACAGGGGAACAAGTATTGAACACACCAACTGGTATTTATTTAATACTTTGTACAAAAGCCTTTGTTTGCAATGACAGCTTCAAGACACCTCCTGTATGGAGAAACTAGTCACATGCATTGCTCTGGTTTGATTTTGGCCCATTCCTCCACACAAGCAGTTGTCAAATCTTGAAGGTTCCGTGGGCTTCTTTTATGGACCTTGAGTTTTAGTTCTTTTCATAGATAGATTTTTGATTGGATTCAAGTCAGGTGATTGGCTGGGCCATTCAAGAATGTTTTTTTCTTTGAAACCAATTGAGAGTTTCCTTGGCAGAATGTGTCTCGGATCATTATCCTGCTGAAATGTCCACCCTCATTTTATGTTCATCATCCTCGTAGATGGCAGCAGATTTTTGTCAAGAACGTCTCAGTACATTTGCCCATTCATCCTTCCTTCAATCATGTGAAGTTTACCAGTACCATTTTCTGAAAAGCAGCCCCACACTATCATGTTCCCACCTCCAAACTTCACTGTTGGTATGGTGTTTTTAGGGTGATGTGCAGTGCCAGTTCTCCTCCAAACGTGGTGTGCATTATGGCATCCAAAGAGTTCCAGTTTGCTCCCATCAGACCAGACTATATTCTCCCAGTATTTAACTGTTTTTCCAAATGTTGTTCAGCAAACCTGAAACGAGCGTTCACCTGCTTTTTTTTTTAAAGCAATGGGGTCTTGCGTAATGAGCGTGCATACAGGCCATGGCGGCAGAATGCATTACTCACTGTTTTCTTTGTGACAACAGTACCTGCTAATTCCAGGTCTTTTTGAAGCTGAACAGCTGATTATTCTTTGCACTCCTCTGTCAGAAATCTTGTGAGGAGCACCTGATCGAGACAAATCCATGGTGGTATGATTGGCTTTCCACTTACGTATTATGGCCCCAACCATGCTCACTGGAGCGTTCAGAAGCTTAGATATGCGCCTGTACCTAATACCATAGTTAGTTTGTGATGGCCTTGAGACAGCTCTCTGCTCTTACCCATCATGAGATGTGTCTTTACTCACACCTTGGCAATGAGACCTTTTTGTCGGCCATCAATTAGGACTGAACCAGCTGATATTCATTTTCACTGACAAGGGGCTGCAATGCAGTTTGATTATGGATAGATCTTAGGTGTTGTCTTGGCTTTCCATGCTTTTTTTGCACCTCGCTTTCTTATTGTGTTCAATACATTTTCCCTGTATCATTTCACATTATTACACATAACTTAATTTCTGTTTTCGTTGTATGTATGGATTACTTGAGTTGTTCCCAACATCTGGTGAAATTTTCATGTCAATAGCACCTTTGGAAATGTATTTAGTGAGAACAATGGTGACGTGTTAAATACTTCTTTCAGCCACTTTATGATTGCAGTAGATGTGAGAGGTGTTTCTGTTATTTAGGTTACTTAGAGTAGTTTTGTTGTAGTTTCTGTAACTGTTTTTAGAAGTTGTTTAATGGGGGAGTTTGCCATTTTTTAGCCTGACTTCACTAAGCAACCCCCCCAACCAAGTCAGAATGTGCGAAAGTGGACGGCACTGCTCAGGTGGTAGAGGGGTCGTCTCTAGGGTTGGGCATTGTTTGAATTTGAGAGATTCCGGTCCCAATTCCGCTTCCTCATTTTGATTCTGGTTCCAAACAATTCTCGATTTCGATTCTTTTAGGGGCCTGTGTCCAAAAAGTTTGCATGGTTTTTATAAGGGCTGCCCACAGCATAGACTAAAATGAACATTAGATTCAGGGTCCTTTATAACCAGTATCAATATCAAACTTATGAACTAAAAGGCAATGTGTGTAACTAACCCATTCAACTTACTATTCATAATTGTTTCAGCTAAAAGTTAAATGTAGCATTGTTAAAATAATTGTTTGCTACTGTTTTATCACATGAAATGGTTCATCGGTGCAAATTGTAACTTGAATTTCTGTTTTAAGCATGTAGCTTTTTATTTTGAAGGGTACACAACAGCATGAAAGGTACCTTCACACGACACCGATGAAAATCAAAGTAAAACGAGTCCGCGTGAAAAAGAGTAATGAATGGAACCGTCCATCCATCCATCCATCCATTTTCTGAGCCGCTTCTCGTCACTAGGGTCGCGGGCGTGCTGGAGCCTATCCCAGCTATCATCGGGCAGGAAGCGGGGTACACCCTGAACTGGTTGTTAGCCAATCGCAGGGCACATACAAACATACAACCATTTGCACTCACAGTCACACCTACGGGCAATTTAGAGTCTCCAATTAATGCATGTATTTTTTGGGATGTGGGAGGAAACCGGAGTGCCCGGAGAAAACCCACGCAGGCAAGGGGAGAACATGCAAACTCCACACAGGCGGGCCGGGGATTGAACCCCGGTCCTCAGAACTGTGAGGCTGACGCTCTAACCAGTCGGTCACCGTGCCGCCATGAATGGAACCAAATACTGTAAAACGTTGATTCCTTTACCTGTACCCACCGATGAGGTACAAGGTTTGTGATACTGTGAGACAACGTTTATGTGAATTTTGTCCCAAGCTTGTAATGCGACTGTTTGTATTACATTTTTTTGTCTGTCATCAGCTCTTACATTGGTTTTAAAACTAAAATAAATGCTGAAAACCAACAGGGCAAGAGTGCAACTCACCGTTTAACTTGTTAGCTGCCTCAATGTTGGCATAGACGTGCTCTATTGTTTCTCACTCACTCAATTGACTTCACTGAAGTTCCGCGCTGTGTTGGCTGAGTCTCGGAGCGGGAGGGAGCAAGTCAGACTTCTACACATTGGGAAAGCCTCCTTTGCACAATATACTTAGGCGACTAGTCATTTATTTTAACAAAATTAAGAAACAGCTATAACCTCCACCATGATGACAAACATTTCATAAACATTTTTAATAACATGTATGTTGTAATATTTAACATACAAATAACATTTTAACATATGAAATGGTCAGAATCATAAAAGTAATAAATTGAATAACTGAGATGTGAGAAGTGAAATCCAACTGTATCCCTGTAGCACGTCAGAGCTCGTTTGCATACAGCATGAGTACCGTACGATCTGTGTGTGTGTATGTGTGTGTGTGTGTGTGTGTGTGCGCGTGTGCGTACATGCGCCACCTCCACCTGATTTGTTTGTGTCTGTTCACAATCTGTGGCATGAGCGAGAGCATGTGATCGGCGGAGGATTAAAGTGTGACGGGTGTTTATCTTGGAGCGATGTAACTGTCAATCCCGATTAAGACACATGCTCACTGCCCCCCTCCTCTGCCTCCTCCTCCTCCTCCTTGGCAGATGGACTCATTTGGAAGCACTGTGCAGAACCAACACTACCCACTCTCTGTACAAGTCATAGAAGGGAGGGAGATAAACTGTGTATTATGGAGAAGTTGTGAAAGTAAAGCAGTCATATAAAGTATGGGGTGTAGGCTTTTGCTGATGGCAGAATAAAAAAAACAAAAAATCGCATTCACAGTCATGGTGAAGGGGACTGAAAGAAGGGGCGGAGAAATGGAGGAGGATGGTTGTCTCACAAAACATCACTATGATGTCGTTTGACATGCTTCACCAAAACCTTTGGGGGTGTCAACAGAAAGTGATGTGGTTGTTGACAGAGGGGCTGCATGTCTCAACAACAATTCAGATCCAATCAAGCTTTACTTCACATCTGCATTTTTTTTTTCACTCTCTCGATCTTCTGGTGGAATTCATTCATTCAATCACCTTGGCTTTATTGGACAACCACGTGGTGACCTTGATTTTAATCCCAGGACCTTGCCTACAATAAATGAAATATAACTCTACTTTGGACCATTAATTTAATAAAAGACCAGTTTCTATCTAATGGTTGTCCTCATGAGGGTCACAGGTGAGCTTATGCTGATCCCAGCTGACTTTGAGGGAAAGGTGGGGTAAACCCTAGATCGGTCACCAGCCATTTGCAGCACAAATACTGTATATACAAACAATTCACGCTCGTATTCACACCTAAGGACAATTTAGTCTTCAAGTAACCTTACTTGATTTATTGTGCCTACGACATAATTGAGCTGGAATGTGGGAGGAAGACACAAGCACGGGCAGCACATGCATACTCCACAAAGGAAACCAAGAGCCGATATTCAAACCCCTTTTTGGTGCATTCATGTTAAGAATTGTAATATTACTGTAGTTGATCATGAGTGAAATGTGTACCTGTGTATATCACACAACGCAGCCTCCTTGGGAAAGTCTTTCACTATGTACAGGATCTCCTGTGATATTGAAAGACAGGCACGGCAAGTAATGCGGTCACTGTATCAGACTCTCATGGTGAAGAATTTACTGGTCAGTGTACGTTCCCGTCCTCACCCAAAGCCACAAGCTTTGGGAAGTGAAACTAAAGGACAAGGTTGCAGATATAAGTAGCCAAAAAGTTTTCCCGTCACAGGTGTCTGGGCTCATATTTGTAAAATGCTCTCTTCAGATAGGCACCTTCCCTGCGTCCTTCAAATCAGCATTGGTGAGGCCCTTTCTGAAGCAGAGCAATTTAAATTTTCATAATTTTAACAACTACCAACCTGTATCTAACTTACCATTTTTTTAAGCAAAATTTTAGAAAAACTAGTTTTTATTCAACTCACTGACTTTTCAGCAAATGTAAACATTTTTTTAAAGTATCTGTCTAGTTTTAGGGTTAACCATAGCACAGAAACTGCCCTCCTAAAGATTAAATGGTTTTAGTGGCAATCTTGATATCTGTAAATGAACACTTGTTTCTGCTGGATATTGGTGCTGCCTTTGATACAATAGACCGCACTATTCTTTGAAACCTGGGTGGCCTCTCTCCTGCACGACGCAAACTTTTATGCTAAGCTTAGATACATGCTCCTCAAAAATCCATGAAATAATGTGCGGTATGATGCAAGGATCTATTTTAGGCCCTGTCCTACTGAATTTGTGTATGCTCCCTTTTGACGGAGTCATCAGGAAGCATGAAGTTAACTTTCACATCTACATTGATGATGCGCAACTGTGCATCTCTGTGGCTCCTGATGACACCGGTCCAATTAATACTCCTTTTAACTTTATCTTAGATATCAAATACTGGACGGCACAGAACTTTGTCCTGCTTAACCAGGACAAAACTGAAGTTTCAGTCATCGGTCCTGAGCCCCAAAGAGAGAAACTTCTGACTAAATTTCAAGTGCTGTCCTTAAAACCTTCCTCACAGGTGAAAAACCTGGGCAATATTTTAGACTGCGAGTGCACTTTTATTCCACACATTTAAAATATAAGAAAAATATATATTTTTTATCATGGTGTAGTGGTACACTCGCCTGACTTTGGTGCGGGCAGCGTGGGTTCAGTTCCCACTCAGTGACTGTGTGAATGTGAGTGCGAATGGTTGTCCATGTCTATATGTCTACCAGTTTAGGATGTAGTCCGCCCGAAGTCAGCTGGGATAGGCTCCAGCGCCCCGCGACCCTAACCAGGATAAGCGGTGTTGAAAATGGATGGATGGATTTTTTTTTTATCAGTTAAAGAACATCGCCAGAGTCCGCCCAATTCGGTCTCGGCCAATGTGGAGACGGTAATGCATGCTTTTATCTCCAGTTGGATTGAAAAAATCCCTGCGGTGGACGACTGGTTAGAGCGTCTGCCTCACATTTCTGAGGACCGGGTTTCAATCCCCGGCCCCGCCTGTGTGGAGTTTGCATGTTCTCCCCGTGCCTGCGTGGGTTTTCTCCGGGCACTCTGGTTTCCTCCCACATCCCAAAAACATTGGAAGGTTAATTGGCAACTCTAAATTGCCCGTAGGTGTGAATGTGAGTGCGCATGGTTGTGGTGTGAATGTGAGTGTGCATGGTTGTTTGTTTGTATGTGCCTTGCGATTGGCTGGCAACCAGTTCAGGGTGTACCCCGCCTCCTGCCCGATAATAGCTGGGATAGGCTCCAGCACGCCCGCGACCCTAGTGAGGAGAAGCGGCTCAGAAAATGGATGGATGGATGGATATATATATATATATGGTTATTTTCTTTCAGTGTTTCCTCAGAGGGAACCCTCTGCACTTCGAGTAGTGATAGGCTGTGGCCATGGTCCTGCCTCTTGGGGTCCTCAGTCGCGATAATGTGGCTCCTCTCACGCCACTGCACTGAGGCTCCACACATGCTGGTGTTCTGTGGCCACGGTCTGCTCTTGGTGCAGACAGCTTCCTGGGATGGTGTTTCCTCACTTGGATTCTCTGTGCCCAGCCATAGGTCATTATATTATTATTTTTAACCTGTGTGTGTGCGCGCATGTGCGTCTGTGTGGATAAGTGGTGGGAGGGGATTTATTTTTAACAATGTACATTTCACTGTAAGAAAAGTGCTTTATGAATAAAATCTGATTTTTACCCATTCAGCCAGGAGCATATTTGCGACGTCACACACTGATGTTGGGCAAGAAGGCCGAGCTCACTGCCCACTCAAAATCAACCCAAAGGTGTTCTATCGGGATGAGGGCAGGACCCAGTCAAGTTCATCCACACCAAATTCTCTCATCCATGTCTTTATGGACCTTGCTTTGTACCCTGTTGTACAGACATGTTGGAACAAACTGTTTCTTCTTCTTTTCCTTTCGGCTTGTCCCGTTAGGGGTCACCACAGCGTGTCATCCTTTTCCATGAGAGCCTATCTCCTGCATCCTCCTCTCGAACACCAACTGCCATCATGTCTTCCCTCACGACATCCATCAACCTTCTCTTTGGTCTTCCTCTAGCTCTCTTGCCTGGCAGCTCCATCCTCATCATCCTTCTACCAATATACTCACTCTCTCTCCTCTGGACGTGTCCAAACCATTGAAGTCTGCTCTCTCTAACTTTGTCTCCAAAACATCGAACCTTGGCTGTCCCTCTGATGAGCTCATTTCTAATTTTATCCAACCTGGTCACTCCGAGAGCGAACCTCAACATCTTCATTTCCGCCACCTCCAGCTCTGCTTCCTGTTTTCTCTTCAGTGCCACTGTCTCTAATCCGTACATCATGGCTGGCCTCACCACTGTTTTATAAACTTTGCCCTTCATCCTAGCAGAGACTCTTCTGTCACATAACACACCTGACACCTTCCACCACCCGTTCCAACCTGCTTGGACCCGTTTCTTCACTTCCTGACCACACTCACCATTGCTCTGGACGGTTGACCCCAAGTATTTAAAGTCCTCTACCCTTGCCATCTCTTCTCCCTGTAGCCTCATTCTTCCCCCACCACCCCTCTCATTCATGCACATATATTCTGTTTTACTTCGGCTAATCTTCATTCCTCTTCTTTCCAGTGCATGCCTCCATCTTTCTAACTGTTCCTCCAGCTGCTCCCTGCTTTCACTGCAGATCACAATGTCATCTGCAAACATCATGGTCCACGGGGATTCCAGTCTAACCTCATCTGTCAGCCTATCCATCACCACTGCAAAAAGGAAGGGGCTCAGGGCTGATCCCTGATGCAGTCCCACGTCCACCTTAAATTCTTTTGTCACACCGACAGCACACCTCACCGCTGTTCTGCTGCCCTCGTACATGTCCTGTATTATTCTAACATACTTCTCTGCCACTCCAGACTTCCGCATGCAGTACCACAGTTCCTCTCTGGGTACTCTGTCATAGGCTTTCTCTAGATCTACAAAGACACAATGTAGCTCCTTCTGACCTTCTCTGTACTTTTCCATCAACATCCTCAAGGCAAATAATGCATCTGTGGTACTCTTTCTAGGCATGAAACCATACTGTTGCTCGCAAATACTCACTTCTGTCCTGAGTCTAGCCTCCACTACTCTTTCCCATAACTTCATTGTGTGGCTCATCAACTTTATTCCTCTATAGTTGCCACAGCTCTGCACATCACCTTTGTTCTTAAAAATGGGCACCAGTACACTTTTCCTCCATTCCTCAGGCATCTTCTCACGCACTAGAATTCTATTGAACAAGCTGGTCAAAAACTCCACAGCCACCTCTCCTAGATGCTTCCATACCTCCACAGGAATGTCATCAGGACCAACTGCCTTTCCATTTTTCATTCTCTTTAATGCCTTTCTAACTTCCCCCTTACTAATCATTGCCACTTCCTGGTCCACCACACTTGCCTCTTCTACTCTCCCTTCTCTATCATTTTCCTCATTCATCAACTCCTCGAAGTATTCTTTCCATCTAGCTAGCACACTGCTGGCACCAGTCAACATATTTCCATCTCTATCCTTAATCACCCTAACCTGCTGCACATCCTTCCCATCTCTATCCCTCTGTCTGGCCAGCCTGTATAGATCCTTTTCTCCTTCTTTAGTGTCCAACCTGCCATACATGTCATCATATGCCTCTTGTTTTGCCTTTGCCACCTCTACCTTTGCCCTGTGTCGCATCTCAATGTATTCCTTTCGCCTCTCCTCGGTCCTCTCAGTGTCCCACTTCTTCTTAGCTAACCGTTTTCCTTGTATGATTTCCTGTACTGTGAGGTTCCACCACCAAGTCTCCTTCTCTCCTTTCCTGCCAGAAGATACACCAAGTACTCTCCTGCCTGCTTCTCTGATCACCTTGGCTGCAGTGGTCCAGTCTTCTGGAAGCTCTTCCCGTCCACCGAGAGCCTGTATCACCTCTTCCCGAAAAGCTGCACAACACTCGTCCTGTCTCAGCTTCCACCACATGGTTCTCTTCTCTGCCTTTGTCTTCCTAATTTTCCTCCCCACCATCAGAGTCATCTTACACACCACCATCCTATGCTGTCTAGCCACACTCTCCCCTACCACTACCTTACAGTTGGTAACCTCCTTCAGATTACATCGTCTGCACAAGATGTAATCCACCTGTGTGCTTCTACCTCCGCTCTTGTAAGTCACCCTATGTTCGTGCCTCTTCTGGAAAAAAGTGTTCACTACAGCCATTTGCATCCTTGTTGCAAAGTCTACCACCATCTGTCCCTCCAAGTTCCTTTCCTGGATGCCGTACTTACCCATCACTTCTTCATCACCCCTATTACCTTCACCAACATGTCCATTACAATCTGCACCAATTACGACTCTCTCTCTGTCTGGGATGCTCAGAACTACATCATCTAGCTCCTTCCAGAATTTCTCTTTCACCTCTAGGTCACATCCTACCTGTGGGGCATAGCCACTAATCACATTACACATAACACCCTCAATTTCAAATTTCAGCCTCATCACTCGATCTGATACTCTTTTCACCTCCAAGACATTCTTAGCCAACTCTTCTTTTAAAATAACCCCGACTCCATTTCTCTTCCCATCTACACCATGGTAAAATAATTTAAACCCTGCCCCTAAACTTCTAGCCTTACTGCCTTTCCACCTGGTCTCCTGGACACACAATATATCAACCTTTCTCCTAATCATCATGTCAACCAACTCCCGAGATTTTCCTGTCATAGTCCCAACATTCAAAGTCCCCACATTCAGTTCTAGGCTCTGTGTTTTCCTCTTCTCTTTCTGCCGAAGAACCCGCTTTCCACCTCTTCTTCTTCTTCTTTGACTTCGACTTCGACCCACAGTAGCTGAATTTCCAACAGCGCCCTGCAGGTTGACGGCGCCGGTGGCGGACGTTGTTAACCTGGGCCACGACCGATCCGGTATGGAATTCTTTGGATGAACGCTCATATTTGTTTGGCAAGGTTTTAAGCCGGATGCCCTTCCTGACGCAACCCTCTGCATTTATCCGGGCTTGGGACCGGCCTACAGTTTGCACTGACTTGTGCCCCCCATAGGGCTGCATTTGGAACAAACTGTTTGACTGTCCAAAATCTCTTGGTATGGTGAAACATTGAGAGTTGCTTTCAATGGAGCTAAGTGGCTAATATTTTGAACATTTTCACCTTTGTAGGAACAGTTTGGAGGTGGCCCTTTCCTGTTCCAGCGTGACTGTGCATCAGTGCACAAATCAAGGTTCATAAAGAGATGGATAAGAGAGTTTGATGGAGATTAACTTGACTAGCCTGCACAATCCTGACCTCAACCCTATAGAATCCTTTTGGATGAATTCGAGCACAGCCATGGCCTTCTCGTGAAGGTGTAAACCTTCCAGCTTTGTTCGCCGAGCCATCTTTGAACACCTTCCAGTTTTCTCATAAGTCAACCTTCGTCCCATCAGACCCAACCCATCAATCATTCACCCACACTTGAGACATCTCTGTGGCATCCCCTTGCTCCCACTTGGTGTTTGCTAGTTGCAGAGCATGCATGCATGAGACGCCACACAAACATGCAGCATATACTCAGACAGACACGCGTGCACTGTTGCAGCTGTCAGTCACCCCTGTGGGTGTCATGGCAACAGCTTCCTGGTGAGATGTGGTGAGAAAAATTATGTGATGAATGGTAGGACCAACTACAGATAAAAAAATTTCCACAAATCAGTCCAGTAATATGTTCAGTATGACAGTAGTAGTAGTAGTAGTAGTGCAACAGTTACAGCTGAGTACAGCAGAGTTAATTGAAGGAATCAGTCACTGCAGAGAAAAGATACTATTAGTATTATTATTTTGCAAGGTGTAAAGAAAATGTACAGGCTAGAAAACAATGTCGTATTTTTGTTGTCCTAATATATATTAAAATCAAACGTGTAAGGATATCGTGCATCACACAATATAGCATTTATCATTCACATTGCTTCGGACTGCAGAATTAATTTTCAGAATCAGAATCATCTTTATTTGCGAAGTATGTCCAAAACACACACAAGGAATTTGTCTCCGGTAGTTGGAGCCACTCTAGTACGACAACAGACAGTCAATTGACAGCGAACACTTTTGAGACATAAAGACATTGACAAAAAACAGTCACTGAGCAATAAAGGGTTGCTAGTTATCTGGTAATGCCGGTAGATTTTTCATTTTTTTGACAATTGTGCAAAAAGATGCAGAGTCCTCTAGCACTTAGAGCAGTTTGAATGACTAATATTGCAATAGTCCGGTGCAATGACCATTGTGCAAAGGGCGCCGAGACTTCAATCAAGTAGTGCGATAATCTGGGTCAATGTTGATTGTGCAAATGTTGCAGATACTCCTCAGTCAGTGTGCAAATGGAGCAGATGCTACTCTGGCATGAGTGGCCATTATTGGTCAACAACAAATATGCAAATAGTGCAGTGTGGCGAGACTACTACAGTGAGTGCACGAGTAATATATAATTGGCCCGACAGAAATGTGACAACAAACTCAAGACAAAAAAAATTGCCAGCATGTTGCAATGGAATTGTACGTAAGGTGTTTAAGAAGTTGATTGCAAGAGGGAAGAAGCTGTTGGAATGTCTGCTCGTTCTAGTTTGCATTGATCGGTAGCGCCTACCTGAGGGAAGGCGCTGGATGAGCTGGTGACCGGGATGTGGAGGGTCCGAGAGGATTTTGCACGCCCTTGTCTTAGTTCTGGCAGCGTGCAAGTCCTCAATGGTGGGTAGGGGGGTACCGACAATACTTTCAGCAGTTTTGATTGTCCGTTACGGTCGGAGTTTGTCCTTTTTTGTAGCAGCACCAAACCAGACTGTGATGGACGAATACAGGACTGATTCGATGACCACTGTGTAGAACTGCCTCAGCAGCTCCTTTGGCAGGCCGTGTTTTCTCAGAAGCCGCAGGAAGTACTGCTGCATCTTTTTGAGGACGGAGTTGATGTTGATCGCCCACTTCAGGTCCTGAGAGACTGTAATTCCCAGGAACTTGAAGGTCTCGACGGTTGACACAAGGCAGCTGAACAGCGTTTTTTGCACACACATTTTGTGTGGTTTTGCAACCATCTTGACATTCATAGTCTGAATGCAGATTACAGGGTTAAGGGTTAGAGTTAGTTGTTATTGTGTTAGTTATTATTGGTTAGTTGTTGTTGTGTTAGTCGTTGTCTCCCTCTCTGTGCTACTTCAGTGTGGCACGTTATGCTATTGATACGACACCCCTCTTTCTAGTTTCATCTCTATATATTTCTCTCTTTCACTCCTTTTCTCTAATGATCATCCAATAATAGCACACATTATGCACACTTGGTCTTAATCAACACTATCTAATTAGCACCTCAAAGCCACATGGGAAATTGCAAAAAAGCATGGCTGATGGGTTTTTCATCCAGCCACAACATGCTGACTTTGAATGTCAATTTGAGTTCCATCAAAAACAGAAGTGGCTCAGTCGGGTTTGTTTCTCCCACTTTGTTATACATAAACATATTAATTGTAAATGTATCAAATTACGGCAGTAGATTTTGTTGTTGTTGAGAGAGTGCATTATTTCACACTATATGCACTGATACTGTGTGTCAATTTTGTTCGGTAAAGTTTTGTATAGTTAATGAAAGGTGTGTAAAACAAAAATCACAAATGTATGCTGTTTATACTTTTTCAGTGACTTTGAAAAGGTACAGAGATAATATCTTGTCTTGACTACATTATAAAAGACGACTGGTTAGTGGTTAACCCCGAACCCTTAATATATGAAATTCAGATTTTATAATGGCATCTTTACATAGGCTACTATGTACACACAAGTATGGATGTGCAAGCAGCTGTTTATTTTCCTTCTCTGCATTAATTGCATATGAGTTAAGTTCAACTCTGTCTCACAGTGTTGTTATATATATTATATAAATGTGAAACAGATCCATGTGGCTTAATGAATGCAGATAACTACAAGTAATTTGGATTTGATCTGCTAATGTTTCTTGCAAATAGCCATGTAATGTTTTCTAGCAAGAGGTTTTTCTTAATTGCCATTTTGGATTATTCATTGTTGTATCAATACACTTCCATTGCTAAGGAGTTGGAACATATTTGAAAAATGCATGAGGCTTAATGTTGAATGTAGTTTCTAATTTGAGCAACAACAACAAAAATGCCTCTTTTACTTGAGCAAGTTGCTTTTTAGAGCAATGTCTGTCGTATCCCCATACTTGTTCAAGTTTCAAAACCACCAAGTTAAGTGTAGTGTAGTTTAATCATGCACTGTCGTGTCATGCAATGATTCCCAACGAAAGTGTCGTGGCACATTGGTGTGCCGTAAGACATCATCAGGTGCTACGGGAAATTATCCAATTTTCCCTAAAATGATTATTTATTCATTACAAATATATCATTACTCATCTATATATTCCAGCGGCATATAGTGACAGGCAGAACAAGTAAATGCTCTTCCATTAGATAGCAGAAGGTACAATAGGCTTGTGTATCCATCCACCTGTTGCCATTAACAGACCAAGATTTCACACAAAATTTGTGAGGAAATTGAGACTAGATCATCATTATTTAACTATTAATAATTTTTTTTAAACATTTTTGTTTGTAGGTGTGCTTTAAGATTTTCTGTTGCAAAATAAATACCTTAGCTCAATAAAGCTTGGGAAACACTTATGTAATGTGTTGCCAATGCCATCCATCCATCCATTTTCTGAGCCGCTTCTCCTCACTAGGGTCGCGGGCGTGCTGGAGCCTATCCCAGCTATCATCGGGCAGGAGGTGGGGTACACCCTGAACTGGTTTGTAATACAATGATAAAATGAAAAGGTTAAGGGCAAATTGTATTGGACAGTAGTATAACACAAGATTTCCCCAACAATCAAATCAACAAGTGTTACATGTCACGAAAGTAATTAGCTTTTTTTATGGAGTTTCTAGATGCTCAGAGTACACAGTTACTGTTCCGCCTGCAGTTAATGACTTTCCATTACAAAATGTGCAAGCAGTCACATGCACACTAGCGTTTGAATTGGGTTAGCTCTCCAAAGGCCCATGGTTTGACGAGGAGTGCAGTCTACAGGACAAGGTGACCCACTTACTTGGGGGGAAAAAAAAAAAAAAAGTCCCTTCCTCTATCTCAATCCATTGCTCCTCTGCATTCCTCTTCAGTCTCCTACAGTTTTCACCTCCATCCCTGTTTGAGTCCATGTGACTAGAATCTTGGTGTTATTCTATTAAAAGTAGTTTTTGCTTTTGTTTCCCAAAAAAGAAAAATGTTTATTTTTCCATTACTATTGCTAATGATCAACCCATACTTTATTATTTTTCCAGTCATTCTACTACAATATATCAGTTAAAGAAACTGTGAATGTTCATTTATAGCTGAGGGTGTCTGTAAAAGTCTGCAATGTGTTTTTTTTTTTATTTGATTTGTCAAATAAGGATTTTCAAATATATTTAGGACTTCAGCTCAATACATTTATTTTATTATTTTGGACTCGAGTAATAATTATAAGTACTGTAATATAATTCTTCAATCTGCAGCTGTTGTGGAAGTGTGAAGATTGACCACTAAGTGGCGCTACAATATCACTTGGTAGTCCACCAACCAGCATTATACAGGTATTTGTTTTAGCGATTATCCTATCGCTACTCCATGACCTTAACACTAATGATGATGCAGCTTCGTCTCACTTCACTGGCCAATACAATAGTAAAAAAAAAAAAAAAAAGCTGACCAAGTGGGTTAGCACATCTGCCTCACAGTTATGAGGTTCAGGTTTTAAGTCTCTGCTCTAAACTTCCTGTGTGGAGTCTGCCTGTTCTCCCTTGCTTGCCTGGGTATTTTTTCCGGGTACTCAGACTTCTTCCCACATTGCAAAAATATGCATTAAAGACTAAATTGTCCATTGCTGAATGGTTGTTTGTGATTGTCTTGCAATTGCCTGGCGAACAGTTTAGAGCCTCTCACCCAAAGTCATCTTAAGATAGGCACCAGATAATTTGCACTCCTAAAAAGGACAAGCATTATCGTGCTCTTGAAAGGCAACATCCCCAACCCCCCAGCTCAAGCACTGTTTGCACACCCCCTACACTCTGACATTTCACTTGCATGTGTGTGATTACTTGTCTATGTAGTGTACAACACAAATATGCAGCAGTTTAATTTCCCTTTTAGGAATTTTCATGACTAGTGTAGTAAACTAAAAATTAAGATGAAATTCGGTTGCACAGATGTGAATGTTAGTATGTTCAGCTGCAGGTCTACGGGA
This sequence comes from Phyllopteryx taeniolatus, assembly GCF_024500385.1. Lineage (NCBI taxonomy): Eukaryota > Metazoa > Chordata > Actinopteri > Syngnathiformes > Syngnathidae > Phyllopteryx > Phyllopteryx taeniolatus. The sequence goes on from NC_084503.1 coordinate 39,306,552, forward strand.
GGATTAACAAATTTGGTCACCATGTCAGCAAATGACTGTATCTGGATGTTAAGTTCCAGTACCAAGAATGTTTTTTCTACTTTTGTCAGTCCCAGCAGTCATGGAGATGCCCTAGGCACCAGGAGGAAGCTGTACAGTGCGGTCCCAGGGAGACACTTTGTGGTGGTTCGTCCTTACACTGCCCAGGCCGAAGGAGAGCTGAACCTGTATAAGAAGGATAGAGTCAAAGGTTAGACTTCAAATTACCTTTTCAATACCCAATCACAATGACCTATTCATCGTTTAGTGTTTAGACTTTTACTCCCAGAGGTACCTGACCTAACCTAAATTTGGTCAAGTTTCAAACAATTATTTATTCTTTTTTTTATTATTATTATTTTATTTCCACATTTTGTCATCATCCATTCCACTTATCCGAGGTCAGGTCACGGGGGCAGGAGCTTAAGCAGGCAAGCTTCCCTCTCCCCAGCCACAACATCCAGCTCTTCTGGGGAGATCCCGAGGCGTTCACAGGCCAGCTTGGAGACATAGTCGCTCAAGCATGTCCTGGGTCATCGCTGGGGCCTCCTCCCGGTGGGACGTGCCCGGAACACCTCGCCGGGGAAGCGTCCAGGGGGCATCCTAACCAGATGCCCAAGCCACCTCATGTGGCTCCTCTCAATGTGGAGGAGTAGCGGCTCAACTCTGAGCCCCTCCCAGATGACCGAGCTTCTCACCCTATCGCTAAGGGAAAGCCCGGACACCGTGCGGAGGAAACTCCTTTCGGCCACTTGCATCGGCAACCTTGTTTTTTGGGTCACGAGCTGTGGAGCGTGAGGTGAGGGTAGGAACGTAGATCGATCGATAAATCGAGAGCTTTGCCTTATGGCTCAGCTCCTTCTTCACCACGACAGACCGGTACAGAGTCCACATCACTGCAGACGCTGCACTGATCCGCCTGTCGATCTCCCGCTCCATTCTTCTCTCACTCGTGAACAAGACCCCGAGATACTTGAACTCCTCTACTTGGAGCAGGATCTTACACCCTTTTCATACCGGGGACCATTGTCTCATATTTTGTGGTGCTGTTTTTCATCCCAGCCACCTCACACTCTGCTGCGAACTGCTCCAGGGAGAGATGAAGATCGAGGCTTGATGCAGTATTCAGGACCACATCATCTGCAAAAAGCAGAGACGTAATGCTGACATCGGCAAACTAGAACGCCTCGACTGCGCCTACAAATTCTGTCCATGAAGGTAATGAACAGAATTGGTGACAAAGGGCAGCCTTGGCGGAGTCCAACCCTCACTGGAAATGTATTCGACTGCCGGCAATGCGGGCCAAACTCTGACACTGGTCCTACAGGGACCGAACAGCCCGTATCAGGGGGTCCGGTTCTCCATACTCCTGGAGTACCCTCCACAGGAATCCCGGAGGGACATGGTTGAACATCTTCTCCAAGTCCACAAAACACATGTAGACTGGTTGGGTGAACTCCCATGCACCCTCGAGGACCCTGCTGAGGATGTAGAGCTGGTTTACTGTTCTACGGCCAGGATGATACTGGCTCCTGGCTCATACTGCTCCTCCTGAATCTGAGATCCTTTTCGCCAGAACCCCTGAATACACCTTACCAGGGAGGCTGAGCAGTGTGAGCCTCCTATAGTTTGAACACACCCTCTGCTCCCCGTTCTTAATAAAGGGGACCACCACCCCGGTCTGCCAATCCAGAGGCATTGTCCTCGATGTCATTGTGATGTTGTAGAGGCGTGTCAACCAGGGCAACCCTAGAACATTCAGAGCCTTTAGGAACTCCGGACAGATCTCCTTCACCCCGGGGTCCTGCCACAAGGAGCTTTTTAAGCACCTCAGTGACTTCAACCTTAGAGATAGGTGAACTTGCCTCAGGGTTTCCAGACTCTGCAACCTCCTGGGAAGGCGTGTTGGTAGAATTGAGGAGGTCTTTGAAGTATTGGCCCACCGACTCACAACATCCCAAGTTGAGGTCAGCAGAACCCCATCCCCACTATACACAGTGTTGATGGTGCACTGCTTCCCCCTCCTGACACGCCGAATGGTTGACCATAATTTCCTCAAAGCTCTCCGTAAGATGTTTTTCATGGCCTCACCGAACTCCTTCCACGCTCTTCCAGGTCTCACTGTCATTGCCCACGTGAGCATTGAAGTCCCCCAGCAGAACAAGGATGTCCCCAGCGGGAGAACTCTCCAGCACACCCTTCAAAGACTCCAAAAAGGGTGACTACTCTGAGAGGCTGTTTGGTGCACAGGCACAAACAACATTCAGGAACCGTCCCCCCCACTTGAAGGTGGAGGGAGGCTACCCTATGTACAGGCACTGAGCTGGGGGGCAATCAGTACGCCCAAACCTGCTCCGCGCCTCTCACTGTGGGCAACTCCTGAGTGGAAGAGAGCCCAACCCCTCTCAAAAATACTGGTACCAGAGCCTAAGCTGTGTGTGGAGGCGAGGACAACTATGTCTCAACCTCACACACCAGCTCAGGCTCTTTCCCTGCCAGAAAGGTGACGATCCACCTCCCAAGAGCCAGCTTCTGTAGCCAGGGATGGGACTGCTAAGGTCCCTGCCTTTGGCCTCCACCCAGCTCACACGGCACTCGACCCCCCTGGCCCCTCCCACAGGTGGTGAGCCATTGAGAAGGGGAACTCACGTTGCCTTTTCGGACAGTGTCCGGCCGGGCCCTATGGGTGCAGGCCTGGCCACCAGGCCTGGCTCCAGAGGGGGGCCCTGGTGACCCAAACCACTCCAACACAATAAGGTGACGGCTCCAGTAGGGATGCACATTTTGTGTTTATGATTTATAAAAAAATAAAAAATAAAAAAAAATAAAAAAATTGAGTTTTATGTGCTCTTTCTGATGTGTCATGTCAAGTGTAAATAGTCAAGTACTGTTCTTAAAACTGTGTAATTTTCGCACCACAAAATTCAATAGCTATTTTAATAGTGTGAGATGTTTATTGAATTTGCAGCATTTCACTTAAGTTAATTAGGATTGGAAAAAAATCGAAGCACAAAAGAAAACTGAAAAGTCGTTTCCCCTCGGCCCAGTTCTGAGCATCGGAGAAGGTGGCTTCTGGGAGGGCAGCACCCGCGGCCAGGTGGGCTGGTTCCCAGCTGACTGTGTGGAGGAGATCCCAGCCAAGGCCACCGAGGAGAGGAGCTGTAAGTTGAATGACTGGAGGCTGACTTTTGGTGGGTGGATGGAACATTGACTTACAGTATAGGTGTAGTTGCAGTAGTAGTTCTGTGTGAAGCAGGGTAGAAGGTCAATGCGGGATGCTAAAGTTCCCAAGGCCATGCAATTGCAAGTGGCTTTTTTTTTCTCCAACACAGCTTCATGTGTCTCAGCCTGTTTTTTTTTTACATCTCCCCAGGGTGTGATGCACAAAGCTAAGTGCTGCATTCTCCTGCTAACTCAGCTGTGCTCTGATTTCAAATCCAGGAAAGCTAATGAATGTATCACACCACGCTACATCTCCCATCAACTTCGCAGTTGTCCTTGTTCATATACTTCTAAATGCACTGTACACTACAATGTACGGTATGACTCTCAAATGAGTAAAAGTCATGCTTTGCATTTTTCTCTGGCTCTGTGAACCTTTTCACCTCCTTGTATTCTGCTCTCTGACTGATTACTGACATTATCACAAAGCACTGTATTGCTAGGGTCAAGTCTGGTCTTATTCTAATGCCCTCTGTTTCCTATGCTAGTGTGTCAGCAAGGATTGAGGCTGATGAGTAGCAAGTTGCTCTTCTTTTTTGGTTCGTCGCCTTCATTTGGGTGGCCTAGTTTAAAGTTTAACCCAAGGCCTTTGGCACAGGGAGCTCCACTGTTGTGTCCTACCCAAAATGCTCCAAGCTTGCCCTGCAAACACATCCCGTCCAAGCATAGTATCATAGGATGGTGACTCACAGGCTTGTAGTCTCAGTTAAGGCCATGTCTCTTTAATTAAGACAATGAACGGTTAAAGTCGCCGTAATCACATCTAAATAGCTGTGCACATAGGTATGAACAGATACCAATCCGCTGTAGCAGCCCGGCTAAACGACGTACTTGCCTACGTGGCAGCCATGTTGACAGGGGTGGCATTCCCATAGAAGGTAATGCATGGACATTGAAATTAAGTCATAACTTGCTCATTTCTCAACTCATTTTCATGAGGGTTACTGTTTCGTCAAAGCGTATGATATCAATACAAAACATTGGAAAAATGATAAAAATGATTAAAATAAATATGCAGCAAATTGGCCAACAGAGCAATTCGTCTTTTAAATGGCAATGTGATGTCCCACTTTCTGATTTTTTTATTTTATTAATCAGTTTATTTGAAAGGGGACAATGCAATTTCATAAAACACATGAAGTACACATGGTTAAAAAAGCCAGAATTAGCCATTTATCTATTTTATTTTATTTATTTTTTAATCCGTTTATTTGAAAGGGGACAATGCAATTTCATAAAACACATGAAGTACACATGGTTAAAAAAGCCAGAATTAGCCATTTTATCTATTTTATTTTATTTATTTTTTAATCAGTTTATTTGAAAGGGGACAATGCAATTTCATAAAACACATGAAGTACACATGGTTAAAAAAGCCAGAATTAGCCATTTATCTATTTTTTTATTTTATTTTTTTTAAATTCTGAACAGAAAAAACAAGTTTCCCTGCATCGATTTGTTGTGCCAAAATCAAACAATGAATTGGAAAAGAAACAGACAAAAAAAAAAAAAAAACACCTGAATCAGAATTTCCCCATATTATGGAAGAAAGCTCTTCTTCAATGAGGACGTCTAACTGTTATCATGCTTATTTAGTGTATTATTTCTTTATAATCGTGTGTTCTCACTTTTTTCTATGTTGCGCTATATTTATTTTTACCACATATTGATAAAAAAAATATATAACTTAATTTTGGGGCTGGAACGGATTCATTGCATTTCCATTCATTCCAATGGGAAACATCGCCACGGTTTAAGAACGTTTTGGATTACAAACGTGGTCACGGAAAGAATTAAGTACATAACCCAAGGCTCCACTGTGTCGCTCTCATGTTACAGTACCTCCTCTTCCTCCTCCTTTTTCTTCTTCTGATGTTGTATGTGAGAGGTGAAGGAACACGTGAGTGTGGCGCGCAGTTTCAAACTTGTTTTCTACTGCCTTTTTGGGGCCTTTTATTTCTTGTGTGTATGTGTGCTTAGTGCATGATCAGGTAAGTGAGTTTGATTTAACTTATTAGTGTGTGATCGAAGGCACCGCCGGATACTTGTGCAGAGGATGGCGTCCTCAGAGATGCCCCCTCCTTTTATCCGGCAGGGAGTCGGTATAGTTCCGCCAGATAGTTTAATAAGTGTTGAGGAAGTTTTGTTGGCGGCGGGCGAACAAGTAGGACACGAAATAAGAAGGTCGTCTTGTTTCTGAAAGACGAACAATGCGTCTTCCAGCTGGTAGAGAATGGCATGATCATAATGGATGTATTTGTCCAGGTGTCCCTGCTCTCAGTGCTATCCACGCGGATCAAGGTTTCCTGAGTGCCACCCTTTATTTCAAATGAGCAAATGGAACATGAACTAACATTCGGGAAATTCGCGAGTGGTTTTAAAACGCCGAACATGGGTTGCAAAGACACCAAAAAATACTCCTAAAAGTACTATCCTTTAGGAGTTAGTCTTGGGTAATATGCACATTTCTTCATCAGAATCATCTTTATTTTGCCAAGTATGTCCAAAAAACACAAGGAATTTGTCTCCGGTAGTTGGAGCCGCTCTAGGACGACAACAGACAGTCGATTGACAGAGAACACTTTTGAGACATAAATACATTGAGAAAAACAGTCACTGAGCAATAAAGGGTTGCTCGTTATCTGGTAATGGCGGTACAATATTTTTTTTTTTTGACAATTGTGCAAAAAGATGCAAAATCTTCTTGCACTTAGAGCAGTTTGAATGACTAATATAGCAATGGTCTGGTGCAATAATGAGAGAACAAATTTTCTGCCTCTCTCTCTCTGTCTCTCTTTTTCTCTGGCTCAGTCTTTCTTTTGCTCTAGCTCTCGCTCTCTCTCTCTCTCTCTCTCTCTCTCTCACACACACACACACATACACACACACACACACATGTTTTTGCTAATCCCTCTCATTCAATAGCTGTGATGCAGCAGGATTAAACCCTGCTTTGACATGCTTTGTTATAGTTCAGGTTAACATCCTTGTGGAGCCCCGTAAGTGAACACAGTGTAACCTAAGGCACACTAATGCACGTTTATCCACCCATCCATCCGTTATAACTTCAGGGTCACAGGAAAGATGGAGCCTATCCCAGCTAATTTAAGGTGAGAGGTGATTTATAACCTGGACTGATCACCAGTCAATCACATGACTGACACCGGATGGATTTACGCTACAGGTCCAAGTGTCCAATTCACATTTGATCATATTAACACAGAGTGCCATGAAGAAGTATCCCCTGCCCCTTTTGTATAGTTTTCCCACTTGCATGTTTAAGATCATAAACCATATCAGACAAATAAATAAATAAATAAATATCAGACAAAGATAACCCAAGTAAACATAAAATACAGTTTTTAAAATGGTGATTTGTATTTATCAAGGGGGGAAAAAAATGATTCAAAGCTACCTGTAATTATCTCCTAATCCTTACAACTGGCTGGACCACACTCAGCGGCACCAACTGAAATCAAGCCTTTTATATAATTGGCAACGAGTCATTCACATCTCTGTGGAGATATTTTGGCCCACTCTTCCTTCCAGAATTGTTTTAATTCAGTAATTACTACAGAATTTTAATCGGATTCATGTCCGTACTTTGACTTGACCACTGCAAAACCTTAATTTTGTTTTTTTAAGCCATTCAGAAGTTGACTTGCTGGTGTGTTTTGGATCGTTGTCCTGCCACATAACCCAAATGGGCTTCAACTTGAGGTCGATAACTGATCGCCGAACATTCTGGATTTTTTGGTAACGAGCAGAATTCAAGCCAAGTCATTCAGGTCCTGAAAGAGCAAAACAGCCTGTTAAATATATTCTAGAAGTTATCATTTATTTGCTTAGCTTGCATTAGTATTATGAACGATTTTAGATGTCTCGCCTTCAAAAAGATGACTCAGCATCATCCGATGGAAGGGCGCCTGGACCAAGGACGTGATCGGATGTGGTCGGGGACGTGACAGGTGTTGGTCCAATGTTTTGTGTTGCGTCTTATTGTTTAGAACATTATGTCTGGGAAAAACCCTCCTATTTTCAAATAAATGCAGGAGCGACGGGAGAGATTGGTTAGAGCGTGTTGAGAGGCTGTGATCTGAACAATCTCCCATACGCCCTCCTCATGAGAAAAAGAAACCAGTGTCTTCATTCCTTTTGTGTCTATTTTTTATAATGTTGGGTAAGATAAATCCAACACAGCCCCAGACCATCACATTACCACCACTATGTTTGACTGTTGGTATGATGTTCTTTTTCTGAAATTCTGTGTACTTACACTTACGCAAGCTGAAACAAAAAAACACCTTCCAAAAAGTTCAACTTTCATCTCGTCAGTCCATAGAATATTCTCCTAAAAGTCTTGGGAATAATTCAGATGTTTAGTTTTTTGCAAAAGTAAGACAAGCCTTTATGTTCTTTTTGGTCAGCAGTGCTTTTTGCCCTGGAACTCTGCTATGGACGCCATTTTGGCCCAGTTAATTTCTTATTGTTGAGTCATGAACGCTGACCTTAATTGAGGCAAGTCCTTTATATGTTGTCTTGGGTTCCTTTGTGACCTCCTGGTTGAGTCATCGCTGTGCTCTTGGGGTAATGTTGGTTGGCCGGAACTCCTGGGAAGGTTCAGCACTGCCCCACGTTTTTTCCATGTGTGGATAAGGGCTCTCACTGTGGTTTGCTTAAGTCCTAAAGCGTGAAATGGCTTTAACCCTCTCAAGACTGATCGATGTCAATTACTTTGTTTCTCGACTGTTCTTGAATTTCTTTGGATTGTGGCATTTTATTGCAGTTTTTTTTAGATATTTTAGCCAACTTCATTTTGTCAAATAGGTTCTCTATATATGATTCCTTGATTGAACACGTCTGGAAATAATCAGACTAGGGTGTGGTCAGTGAAAATGAACTCTTTCCAAAAAAAATGTGATTAGCCACAGTTCCCCCCCCCCCACACAGGGCCAGGAAGCTTTAAATAGTTTTGTTTTCTTTAATTAATAAAATCACAATTTAAAAACTGCATTTTATGTTTGCTCCGGTTATCTTTGTCTGATATTTACATTTGTTTGATGATCCTCGACGGGGGAACAAAAAAATAGGAATTTCAGAAGGGGACAAATACGTTTTTCATGGCAATGTATATTACTTGTGATACATACACAATATCACTGTTTACTCACTGAAGAGGGCGGATGCCCAAATTGCACGCTAACACAAGTGTCAACATTGGGCAGCGACAACATGAATTTAAGATAAATTCTAAAATGTTGTCACTTAAACCTTGTAATCTATTTTACAGAAAAGAAACCACACCCATGAACAGAAAGGCCCGAACATCCCCTGTACTAGCCCAAACCTTTTTGTCTGTCAGGCAGCTGTGCAAGCCATTTGGCATTGTGCTGCATCTGGAAAATTATGTCTCAATATCTACCGTAATTTCTCGTGTATAATGCGCACCCTTGTATAACACGCACCCCAAAGTTGACCTCAAAATTCTGAAAAACCCTTCTATGTATAATACATTTTTACAATGCATTATTTTGCTTCTACCCATATGATCAAAACATGAAGTATTATCTGTATTTTGTTAGTTTTTTTCAAATAATTATTCTGAAGCACTTTATTTGAACACGTAATCCTTTTTTTATATTTACTTGCTCTTATTTTGAAATTCATAGCTCTATTTTTATTTAGTAAATTGGAAAACACACAGTTGTGCTCATATGTTTGATTACCCAGGCAAAATTTGTAAGATGGGTACAATTCTTTAAAGAAAACATGAAGGACCAGGCGAAACACATTTAATTTTATTACAATGGGGTTCAAATTAAACGCAGAAAAGCATTATCGTTAAACAAAACACAACCATGAAGAAATTAATGATGGTTGTTGTTCAGTCCTCAGTCATATTTAAAAAAAAAAAAAAAAAAAAAAAAAGAACAATATTTCACAAATTCTACCAGGGTATGTCAACTTACGAGCCCAACTGTACATATCTGCAGTCATACGTACCCCTGTCATATTGGAATGAAAGTGTAGTCTACACCTTTTTTATAACCACTAGGTGGCAGTGGCATTTTGGAATGAATGTGTACAGCTTTTTCATAACCACTAGATAGCGGAATACATTTATAAAATATGAAAGTTTTTTTCCATTTGCCCTTATACCTATGTATAGTGCGCACTATTGACTTTTGACAATTTTTTGGGCGAAAAATGCGCATTATACATGAGAAATTACGGTAAAAATTTTCTTCCCTGGAATACAATGGATAAAACGGCATAAACCTGGGTCTTTAAAGCATAATATATGTTGAAAAAAAAGAGAAATCTTGGGGGGCTTATGCATTCAAATTACTCTCCCTCAAAACTATTTGATCATTTTCAGTACAAATTGAATTTTGTTAAACTATCATGACTTTTCAGTCAGATCCCCTTTAATATCAAGTAACTACACTAGGATTATTTTTAAAAACCAACATAACTTTTCATGTGGTTTAAAAGCCTTATACTATTTAACAGCCTATTGCATTGATACACATCATAAAACCTGACTTTGTCGTCACACCTGTTTGTTATTGCCAAACTACAAAATGTATTTGCTGGAGTACTGAATAGCATTTACATTCCCTTAGAAAGTTATGATATTGGACTCCTTTTAGTCAATCCCTCAGGCTTTGCAAGGGAAAAAAATGTTTTCCTAAAACTTTCTATTTTGACTACAAAGCGTTTGAAATTATAAATTGGAAGTTTCGTTAAATCTTTTCATTGGCATGTGACCATGGTATACTTCCAGGTGTGCAATTACCAGGGATTAATGGGCTGCGCGGAGGCAACCCTTCTCCGCTGCACGCCGGTTCACACCTCCACGTCATCCAATAAACCATATTTATATACCTCGGCGGATTTTTACAGTTTTCTACAATTGTTATCGTTGACATACAGTAACTCATAATCCATCCATTTTCTACCGCTAATCCGAGGTCGGGTCGCGGGGGCAGTAGCTTTAGCAGGGACGCCCAGACTTCCCTCTCCCCAGCCACTTCATCCAGCTCTTCCGGGGTGATCCCGAGGCGTTCCCAGGCCAGCCGAAGGATGTAGTCTCTCCAGCGTGTCCTGGGTCGTCCCCGGGGTCTCCTCCCGTTTGGACGTGCTCGGAACACCTCACCAGGGAGGCGTCCGGGAGGCATCCGAATCAGATGCCCCAGCCACCTCATCTGGCTCCTCTCGATGTGGAGGAGCAGCGGCTCTACTCTGAGATCCTCCCGGATGACTGAGCTTCTCACCCTATCTCTAAGGGAGAGCCCGGACACCCTCATTTCGGCCGCTTGTTTCCGGGATTTTGTTCTCTCGGTCACGACCCACAGCTCGTGACCATAGGTGAGGGTAGGAACATAGATCGACCGGTAAATTGAGAGCTTTGCCTTCCGGCTTAACTCCTTCTTTACCACAACGGATCGATACAAAGTCCGCATCACTGCAGACGCTGCACCGATCCGCCTGTCAATCTCCCGTTCCATTCTTCCCTCAATTGTGAACAAGACCCCAAGATACTTGAGCTCCTCCACTTGGGGCAGGATCTCATCCCCGACCTGGAGAGGGCACGCCACCCTTTTCCGACTGAGGACCATGGTCTCAGATTTGGAGGTGCTGATTCTCATATCAGCCGCTTCACACTCATCTGCGAACTGCTCCAGTGAGAGTTGGAGATCACGGCTTGATGAAGCCAACAGAACCACATCATCTGCAAAAAGCAGAGATGCAATACTGAGGAGACCAAACCGGAACCCTTCTTCGCCTCGGCTGTGCCTAGAAATTCTGTCCATAAAAGTTATGAACAGAATCTGTGACAAAGGGCAGCCTTGGCGGAGTCCAACCCTCACCGGAAACGAGTCCTACTTACTGCCGGATATGCGGACCAAACTCTGACTCCGGTCATACAGGGACCGAACAGCCCGTATCAGGGGGTTCGGTACCCCATACTCCCCAAGCACCCCCCACAGGACACCCCGAGGGACACGGTCGAACGCCTTCTCCAAGTCCACAAATCACATGTAGACTGGTTGGGCGAACTCCCATGCACCCTCGAGGACCCTGCCAAGAGTGTAGAGCTGGTCTACTGTTCCACGGCCAGGACGAAAACCACACTGCTCCTCCTGAATCTGAGATTCAACTTCCCGACGGACCCTCCTCTCCAGCACCCCTGAATAGACCTTACCAGGGAGGCTGAGGAGTGTGATCCCCCTGTAGTTGGAACACACCCTCCAGTCCCGCTTCTTAAAAAGGGGGACCACCACCCCAGTCTGGCAATCCAGAGGCACTGTCCCCGATGTCCACGCGATGTTGCAGAGGCGTGTCAACCAGCACAGCCCCACAACATCCAGACCCTTTAGGAACTCCGGGCGAATCTCATCCACCCCCGGGGCCCTGCCACAGAGAAGCTTTTTAACCACCTCGGTTAAAATATTTGACAACCTTTTTCTGAAATAGGTTAAACTGTATTTTCATGACATGCATTTATAAGTATTTAGTTGTTTGTGTGGTGCAAAAAACAGATGAATTCAAACTTTAAATGGTGTAATTCCCTAATTTCTTAAATTGAGAAGTTGTGCAATCTTAAAATAAGAAAGAATTCTTGCTCTTCTGTTCTGGATTTTATGCAAAGCCTTTGTTGCTTGTTATTAGCAATTATATCTTAAAATTTGCTATAATTTATAAGTTTATTTTTCCTTAATTTTAGATCAATTTTCTAATGCAGAATTTGCTTATCAAGATCATTTTTCTCTAAAGGGTTAAAATAATAAATTCCCATAAGTCTTTTTTTTACCTTAGAATTCCTATTTTGCTATGTATAGTCTCGTGTTATACACTCTATGATAAGATTTTGCCATTGTTTGATGCTGGTAGCTCGTTTATCTTTCTAGTTTAACAATAGTTTTTTTTTAGCGTTTGGCAAAATGACAAGTATCGGTTGAGCATGTTTATTTGTGAGGTCTTCCTTTTACACAGCGTGCAGAATCATTACGCAAGTAAGTATTTTGACCATATCATGACTTTTAGGCATATATCCTAGCTCCCAGCTGGATAAACCTGAATGTTTAATGGTATTCACTCTGTCAGAATACTACCATAAAATCTTGCCGTATCTCGGTCAGATAGTGGCAACACTACATGACGTATATCCGATACTATCGCGTCCCGTCTTTTATGATCACTGGGCTGTATCTTGTCAAATCAAACACTGTTGGAGAGGCAGAACCAGAAAACGTGTCACCGTTTGTGACAATGTATTATGTGTGTGCGTGTGGGGGGCAAAATGAGGAAAAACGTGTGGTGGTCGTCACCGGTGCTCAACCGGTGCTCGGGAGAGGAAGTTCATTCAAGGATTGCTTAAGCTATTTTCATGTTTAATATGATACAGCTTGCAAGCAGGCAACAAAACATTATGTAGCCTAGTAAGCTAGTGCTAGCACTAACGGTTGTATGTAAACATGCCGAAGTTCTGTCGAATCATGCTCTAAAGCTTCGGTAAACATCGGTTTGTGCGCATGAATAAATGTTGACAACAGCAAGCACGGGTGGTGAAGCACCGGTCACAATACGCAATCCTGTTGGTCAAGCTGCACTGTCTGAGAGTTGTCATTGATATGTCACACTACACGGAAGATATCAAAAAAATCAAACATGCAAGACATATAATTTTGGCATCGTAGGGCCATCGTAGGGCCAAATCGTTGGTCGTGGATTATGTCACACTACAAGAAGTTTGTCGTTCCCTACAAAATATGTCGGGCCCGATCTGGGAAATCGGTTTTGATAGCTAATCAGGCCAATATCGGTGCAAAAACCCTGTAGTCTGATCTAGGCATAAGATTTTTGGGCGTGATCACAGAACCGTACACGTTTTGTTGCGAATAGTCAACAGGGTTGCAAGAAATGTGTTGAGAGAAAAAGATGTATATTAACGGTGTGAACGTGAGTGCGAGTGGATGTCCGTGTCTATATGTGCCCTGCGACTGACTGGCAACCAGCTCAGGGTGTCGTCCACCTTTCGCCCCAATTCTGCTCCAGCACTCCGCGACCCTGAACAGGAGAAGAGATACTGAGAATAGATGGATGGATGGATAGTTGTTAATTACTGTTTTTTTGTCATTGAGAATGTATTTCTTCAGAGTTGCACGCATTATTCATTGTCAGTACACCCTGAGAGTGTCACCAGTTGGCACCACACCCGATACCGCCACGGTACCAACATTTCCATGTGAAGCAGTCACCATGCAGCCACCTGCCACCTCCGCTGCTGTCTGCCCACAGCTCTCTCGACCGGAGAGGTTCTCTGGAGATTCTGGGAACATCAAGCCGTTCATCACGCAGTGCGAACTCCACTTTGAGCTGCAGGCAGCTGCCTTCCCCACCGAGCGGGCAAAAATCACTTTTGTCATTTCCCACCTGACTGGTCGTGCAGAGGCGTGGGCTACTGCTGAATGGAGCTGCAATTCCGCCGCGTGTCATTCACGGGCTTTTTTTGTAAAGACTATGGAGCAAATTTTTCAATTTTCCACACCAGATCGTGAGGCAGCTCGCTCCCTTGTCACCTTACAACAAGGCAAGCGCAGGGTGTCAGATTACGTGATTGAGTTTTGCATTCTAGCAGCTCAGAGTCATTGGAATAATCGGGCGCTACTCGATGCCTTTTTTCAAGGACTATCCCCCGCCGTCAAGGATCATTTAGTCCCGCTAGACCTGCCGACCGACTTGGACACTCTCATCGCTCTCGCCGTAAAAATCGACGAAGATACCCTGGTTCCGGTCTCAACCCACTGACTAGCATCCCCACGGATGAACCCATGCAACTGGGCAGGTTCCGTCTCTCCCCTGAGGAACGTCAACGCCGGCTGAGGGAAGGGCGGTGCTTCTACTGCGGTCAGTTGGGTCATTCCGTGAGCAACTGTCATGTCAAAGTTGCTGGGAGCAAGGGCACGGGAGAGGTGAGTCGGAATTTCATTAAGGAAGACCCTACACGGGTTCTTCCTAAAGTGCCAGTATGCTCTCCTGATCAAGAAATTCATACACCTGTATTAATTGACTCTGGTTTTGACGCTAACTTACTTAACTCCCTCCTCGTTAGACGTATGCACCTTAGAACCTTTCAAATAAAACGCCACCGCAACACCTATGCTGCAGACGGCAGTTTTATGGGCAAGATCACTCACCGCACTCAAACACTCACATTGACATTTCCTGATTCTCACTCGGAACGCATTAGTTTTCATGTTTTTGATGCCATGAATCATGACCTTATCTTAGGGAACCCATGGTTGAAATTACATAACCCCCACATTGACTGGTCCTCTGGGCAGGTTATGTCATGGGGCAGCAATTGCGGCCGGAACTGTTTCAAGCCGCCATGTGATGTTCAGGGCTATGTTTCTAAGGACAATCCACAGACCCCATCTGGGGATCCTGATTTATCTCAAGTGCCCACCTGTTACCAGGATATTAAAGACCTTTTTTCCAAGTCCAAGGCCAAATCCCTTCCATCCCACAGACCTTATGACTGTGCTGTTGACTTGCTGCCTGGAACCACACCCCCACGAGGGAGGTTGTTCTCTCTTTCAGGGCCGGAACACATGGCCATGAAGGAGTACGTGGAAGAATCACTGGCAGCCGGGATCATGAGCCCATCTTCATCCCTTGTGGGAGCAGGATTTTTCTTTGTGGACAAAAAGGACAAGACCCTGTGACCCTGTATCGATTATCGGGGTCTCAACAAGATAACTGTAAAAAACAGGTACCCTCTTCCTCTTATCTCCACCGCGTTTGAGTTCATGGAGGGAGCCAAGATTTTCACCAAACTGGACTTAAGAAATGCATATCATCTAGTCAGGATAAGGGAGGGGGATGAATGGAAAACAGCATTCAACACACCAACGGGACATTGAGTATTCGGTAATGCCTTTTGGACTTACTAACGCTCCAGCTGTTTTCCAAAACCTCGTCAATGATGTCCTGCGTGACATGTTAAATATTTATGTTTTTGTCTATTTGGACGACATTTTGATATTCGGATGAGGAGACTCACATTATTCATGTCCGCTCTGTATTGCAGCAGTTACTGCAGAATCAACTATATGTCAAGGCTGAGAAATGTGAGTTCCACAAGGCGTCTGTTTCTTTTCTGGGTTTCGTCCTGGCTCAAGGTGAAGTCAAAATTTACCCTTGCAAAGTCGAGGCAGTTATTAATTGGTCTACTCCCACGTCACGCAAAGATGTACAAAGGTTCTTAGGGTTCGCAAACTTCTACAGAAAATTCATCAGAAATTTCAGTTCTATAGCCTCTCCTTTGCATGATCTTACCTCGCCACACAAACTTTTTGTATGGAACCCGCTTTGTCAGGCAGCTTTTCAAAAACTTAAATCGAGCTTTACCTCCGCTCCCATCCTTACTTTGCCAGATCTCAAACAGCAGTTTGTGGTAGAAGTCGATGCGTCTGATGCCAGAATAGGAGCAGTGCTCTCCCAGAAATCTCTCAAGGATGATAAATTACATCCTTGTGCTTTTCTCTCAAAAAAACTGACGCCAGCTGAGAAAAATTATGACATTGGTGACCGTGAACTGCTAGCAGTCAAGGTGGCTTTGATGGAGTGGAGGCACTGGCTAGAGGGGGCACAGACTCCGTTTTTAGTATGGACATGATCTTAGCTCGCTCCCAGGTTCGTTGGGCCCTTCCCCATCACAAAGCTCATCAACCCTGTCACCGTGAAGCTGAGGCTCCCAAGGTCAATGCGGGTCCACCCTGCTTTTCACGTCAGCCTACTCAAGCCAGCCCGGGAGTCCCCTCTGGTCCCACCTCCCAGGCCCCCTCCTCCCCCCCGGTTTGTGGATGGGGGCCCTGTCTTCTCTGTGAAGCGGCTGTTGTCGTCTCGTCGGAGGGGGAGGGGGTTTCAATATCTGGTGGACTGGGAGGGCTATGGGCCTGAGGAACGTTCATAGATGCCGTCTGCGTTTATCATGGATGATTCGCTCATTCGGGACTTCCCGCTTGCGCATCCAGGGGCCCCGGGGCCGTCTGGGGCCGGCCGTTAAGGGGTGGGGCGGCTACTGTCATGGGTGTGTGTTCCGGGTTTTGTCTTCCCCCTTGTTTTCACACACACCTGCTCCTGTGAGCATCGTTCACCCTAATTACCCCTTGTATTTAACCTCGTGTCTCATTCCCTCTCGTCGCCAATTCGTTGTACCTTGTCGTCGCGTTCCAGCATTCCTTGTTTCCACGTCACAGACTCACAGTAAGATTTGACCCTGTTCCGATTATCGACCTCGCCTCTTTGCCTCATGTTTTTGGATACTGTTGCCTTTCTTGGATTGCTTGCCTGTGTACCGACCTATGCCTGTCTATTAAACCTCTCTTTTTGGAAACTGTCCATTTGTTTTGGAGTTGTGCATTTTTGGGTCCTATCCTCTGTTCCGTTCATGACAGAGAGGTCTTTTTCCCATTTTGCAATTGGTAAGTGTATTCAATTAGAATTAAATTGTATAGTTTTGAAAGTCCTTTTTTGTTTTGTGAGAGTAGTTGCACTATTTTCTTAACAAAAACGGGTGGTTGTAAAGTACTTATACGAGTTGGGACTCTTTTAAGGATTGCTGTTCTTATTTTATAGTATTGAAGGAAATTACCACCTCTAATTTGAAATTCTTGGAGTAAATTTTCACATGACATGAATGCATTATTTTTGAACAGGTGATGTAGGCGGTCAATTGCACTTTGTTCCCCTGCGCTGTAGTAAAGGGGTATTTTGTTAATCTAAAAATTGGGATTATGCCAGATTGGGGAGAAATGATAGGGTGCTGTCTGAGATTGTGCAGTCTCTAGACTTTTCCACCAGGCTGATAATATGGGTGCAATAATCGGATTCTTGAGAGAATTGTGGCGTTTGAGACTAAACGCAGCTCAATTCTCAGTAGAAATTCCGTTCTTGTACTGAGCAGCCAGAGCAGAGAGTGTACTGCTTTTATGTCATGATAAATGTAATGATCTGTGGTCATAGAGGCCAAGTGGAAGCAATTAGACTGCAGTTTTTACTTAGCGTACCTATTTTTTTTCTTGCACACACAGACTTTATACCAGTCCTCCCCTTATTTTTTTATTTTTTTAAATTGCTCTTGTGCGGTTGCTTGATCTGTTCCTCTAGCTGCATCTTTCCTCCTCCAATCTGACACTGTGGGCACAGAGTTAGGGGGAGAAGAAAATGTTCCTGTAAAGATGACAAGATGTAAGCCGGATCAGGGGGGATGGCGTTTCTGTGAAAGTGCGACAGCTGGTCTAAAAGACTATGTGAAGGAAAAAATGGGGCATTGTAGGGACTGAATATGACAAACATAGAAGACAAGAGGAATCTTAGCGCTGTAATAAAATGTCCTTCCTTTTATTTAATGTATTCTATTTTTAGATTTGTTAGTTTTAAGGTGCTGCTCTCTGGGATCAGTAATGTGTTTTTACACTTTTTTTTTTGTATCAACATCAAGGTCAAAGTCATTAAAGGGTTATTGAGATCTTGTTCATGTTAATGACGCAGACATTCAAAGTTTTAACAGGGAGTGTTATTCATATTCATAATGTTACCAACACTGATATTTTGATTAGAAGAATTTTATTTTCAACTTCATCAGCCTACATTAAAAGCCTCTGGATCTGCTCTTTTTATTTAGTGAAATGCATTTAGACTAATGCGTATTGTATCACAGGAAATGTTAATTTGACACTTGAATCTTTTTGTGCTTTGAAACTTTTTTTAATTCTCTGTCATTGACACACACATGCAAACCCCCACCTTGACCCAAACGCAAAAGAAAGCCTGGTGGTAACTGTCTTACCATCTTGAGTGTGTGTGTTTAGAAGTAAATGTATTGGATTGGATTGCCTGAGAAGATGGATGATGTTACTCCAAACCTCCAAATCAGATGTTAACATTGATCTCATTGTTGTGATGTGCCAGATTCCCGAGCGGACCGTGCTGACAGACGGAAATTGTTCAGACACTACACTGTGGGCTCTTATGACAGCTTTGATGCCTCCAGGTAAGCCCTTACAAAGTCATCTTGTGAAATTACCTTGATTTCAATTTTGCACTTAGATACTCGTCAACCTTTGCAGGCTTTCAGAGATTTCCCTTTAACGTTTTGGAGGCTGTTACAGATGTCAAATGTATTTTAAATTTGATTGATTGAGGTTGCAATCATCAGGCAAGTGCATGTGCAATACAAAATACAAGCTTTTCCTTTTTAGCTCAGTGAAGAACTTAATGAAAAGTGGCATTCAATCCTAAGCATTTCACAATGTGTGCCTAAGTTCCTTTACTTTGCTGTCTTGTTCACTGCAGTCAAATTCACTGTTGTGTGCGTGTGTGTGTGTGTGTGTGTGTGTGTGTGTTTGTGAAAGAAAAAGTGTAAGCTTAACAGTTTTGTATTATGGTGGATCAGTTGATGTATTAATTCCAAGTTGACTTATTTAAGGACAGCAATGTATACTCAATACAAGCCAAGTATACTTAGTAACATAGCTAGTAGTATAACCTAAATATAATGCCAATGTACTTAAAAAGATAATTTATAGCCAATGATTACCACTTCCATTTCAGTGGAATCAATTCACTCCACTCTATGTACAGTATTTTCCTTCACCCACTCATTCATACAATATTCACAAAGTTTGATAAAGATCGGAGGAATGGACATTAGTTATGGCCAATTTGCTGTAAGCCCTTGCAAAGACTTAATGATGACCATGTTTTTCCAACCGATCTTGCATAAACTTTAGACTTATGTATGTCGCACCCCTAAATCTGCAAACTTTGGCGTTGATTGAGTGAAGGAGAGAATGACTTTTTATCAGTTCACGCAAATTCATTAAAAATTAATCTGCAATTTATTAAAAATTCATCTGAATGTATGGTTTTTAGTAGGGGCGTCCCTATCCGATCTTTGAGATCCGAAATCTGTCCGATGTCAGCAAAAAAACAAGGATCGGATCGGACTGGATCTAAAATCTCCCATTTTACCAGTCTTACTCTACACAAGCAGTCCATTCTATCCTCTGCTCTAGCACTTCTATGCAGCAGAGCCCACGTGATCACAGCAACAGGTTGCTAAGGTGCTGGCATAGTAGCAAGGCGTAATGGAGTGAATGTTACTTATCTGGTAAGCGGTGTGGCGTGGCCTGTCAAAGTTCGTAAATTTGGGCCTTATTAACAGCACTATCGTGGCGTATTGATTAGAAATTACATTTTATGACCCGGTTCCTGGTCAGGGAGGGTCGGAGAGATTTGGACGTAGTCTGTTTCTTTATGGCTGCATATATTCGCTTAAAATATTGAAAACCGTGTATCATTTTCAATTATTATCAATTATATGTGACTCTGTGCTGGTCTATCACATAAAATCCCAACAAAATACATTCAAGTTTGTGATTCTAAGGTCACAAAATGTGGAAAAGTTCAAGGGGTACGTATGAATACTTCTTCAAGGTACTGTACAGTATGTGGTGGCAAACAGCAGCTACATCTCTACTCACTCATGAAAATTAGTGAGTAAATTATCAGCAAGCCATCGTTAACATATCCAGTAGCGCAATTTAGTTATTCTGCTATTGTCCCAGTTGATGAAGGGGTAATGACACTACTTGAAAATGATCAACACAAAACATAATGCCAATGACATAAAATCATGGTGGGTAATACTAACTCTATCATCATTATTCAGTAAACAAATTAATTTGCACTATTCTTTGAATGAGTTTCATTTAAACACTGGAAGAGGTAAATTGCTGTAATTACCTAAATGACTGAAAGATCTAAACTTAGAAATCCTCAGGCTGAGTCCCTTTTGACGAAAGCTCACCACATGTAAGTATGTTCAAGAAAAGCCACAAGAAAGAACATGTTTTTGAAAAACGGTTTTATGAATAAGGTCTTGCTAATATAGTGGCACTTGCATTCAATATTTTGGACCACTTATCGCTTTCAGGGTCACAGGCTCCCATGTGATTTAGAGCGAGGCACAGTGGACACCTTCGAATAATCACGTCAATCATAGGACCGACACATAGAACCAAACAACCATTCACAACTCCTATGCAGAGGCACCGTGAGGGGTGAAAAGTGATGACAAATTATAACGGCCAATGATTGACTGGACTGTATTACATACAAACAGTATTTTCAATTTTCGACATTGAAGTGGTGGGGCCCAGAGTGATATTTCCCTGGCAGCACCTCTGCTCACAGGCACATCTAGTATTTAGCCACTTGAGAGTCTTCAATTAACATTCATATTTTTGGACTGTGAGAAGAGAATCCTTGACGCGTTGGCCACCTTTGGCTATTCTTTCACTTCACACGTATGTAAATGAGAATAATCTTAAAAATATATTGCATTTTATCTTAAATTATTGCTATAGTGTAAGAAAAAAAATCACAATATGATTTTTGTCCTTTATTATGACTTTTCATATTTGTAAACATAACAAAGTATTGGTTGTTAATACACAGTACAGCGTCGTCGTGGTCAGCCTCACAGTCGAGAGTCCCGAGTTCATATCCCGTCTGCATGTTTGCATGTTCTTTCCGAGCTTGCTTGGGTTTTCTCAAAAACATGCATGGTAGGTTAATTAAATAATCAAAATTGTCCATAGGTGTGAATGTGAGGATGAATTGTTGTTTGTTTGCATGTGCTCTCTGATTGGCTGGCAACCAGGCCAGGGTCTACCCAAAGTCTGCCGGGATAGGCTCCAGCTCGCCGCAACCCATGAGGACAAGAATTAATGATGCATTAAATCATGGATGGATGTTTTTTTTAATGCTTAAAATACACTTTGATCTGGTCAAATGTCGACCGATTGATGAGTAAATGTTTTTGGGGTATTCCTCGAGCAGCTTCTCTTCCATTGCCCTTGACATTGGACTAGTGCGCTGGCAATTGGTCTTTGTTGCCTGCATGGGGCTGAATCCTGAAAGACAGAGGTGGACAGACAGGGGAGACAGATGTTATTTTTTCTACATGATGAATCAGTTCTGTGCTGACAGTGCCGATGATGCTGTTGACAGAGGGCCTATTAAAAAGTCACATGCCGCAGATTAATCAATGCAGATGAATGCTCTATTTAATTTTTTTGCAGAGGTTTGGAATCCTTGTCCACAATGGCTAATAGTCAAGTTCAGCAAATGTATTTCCTTGCTGAACAATCTCCCACCCCTCCCATTGTGCAGCCCAGATGCTGGATTTCCTGGGGTAAACTCGCACTTCATCCTCACAGTCTGTCAGCCAGCTTTTCCCTCATCGAGAGAGTCCCATTCCTTTAACCCGACCACCCACCCCACCCCCTGCCGTCACTTGTTGAAAAAGATTACATTGTAGATAAATTGTCAGGCTCGCATTGCATGCTGCAGTGCACTGACCTATTGAAGCTGTCA
Source organism: Phyllopteryx taeniolatus (assembly GCF_024500385.1). NCBI lineage: Eukaryota > Metazoa > Chordata > Actinopteri > Syngnathiformes > Syngnathidae > Phyllopteryx > Phyllopteryx taeniolatus. Next base: position 39,328,248 of record NC_084503.1, read on the forward strand.
GATTCGGGTGGCTGAAGGTGTGTGTGTGTGTGTGCGTGCGTGCGTGCGCGCGCACGTGTGTGTGTGTGTGTAAGGGAATGCTGTGAGATAACCTTCTGTGTGTCAACAGTGCGGGCCTCCTTCCTCTCCAGACAGATCGTGTTGCTAGGGGAACAGTGGCTAGGATTGCATCTCTCGCTCGCTCTCTGTCTCTCTCTCTTTGTCTCTGTCTGTCTGACCGTGTGTATTCAGTGTAATCCTTGGATGCAATATAGCTCGAATAATGAACACCTATGCCTAGTAGAGCACACTTGGCCTGTCATACTCTTCCACAACTGGTTCTTTGGCAGCTCTTTTTCACCACACCGGATTGACCATGGTGACAGATGGGACATACCCATTGCAGGAGGCCAAAATATTTTCAATAAAAGGCAACATTAGAGGGGGAAACTTGAGGAAATATTCATGTAAGGCAGTAGTGCTATTCCACCAAGTGGATAATTTGGAGAGAAATATATAGGGGACCTGGGTCTACAAATGCCCCACTGGATGAAGAATTCAGTTTACGGACAACATTTTCGTAGAAATATTGCCTCGGTTTATGTACTATGCTTCGTTTCACAAACAGTGACAGTATCGACACGGAAGGCTCAGTTGTGCTTTTTCTCCTACCGCATCAACATCGTATTTGAGGTATCTTTGTTGTTTGTGCTAAATTAGCCAAATTAGCTAAATTAGTATGGCTCCAAAGAAACTAAAACATGCTAGCAAACGTGTTACAGTATTTGGAAGCCTAATCATTTTACTGTTGAAAACAAGAAGGAAGTAGTATAACATGAAAATTGGATGTTCCTGTTTGTGTTCTTGCTGTCCGGTTGGTTTGGCAAAAAATACCTTCTGTACTATTGTTACAAACAAAGAGGAAAATTAAAGCAGCCGATGTGGCTGAAGGACTGACTGTTTTGACAAAGCAACGACCTCAAATTATAGAAGAGGTAGAAATTTTGTTTCATTCTTTGGTGTGGATGAATGAAAAAGAGCTTGCTGGTGTCAGTGTTACTGAGGCTATGTAATGCAAAAAGGCTAAGACTTTACAAAGTGATTCACTAGTGAGCAAGCTTTCTTATTTCGTCATAATAAAGTGTTTTCACATTCTGGGGTAGGAATGGATTAATTCATTTATTAATTTATTTATTAGAGGTGGAGTTAGTCATGTTTCAAACTGTTAGCAAGATTTTAATGTAGCCTCACTTCACCCCAACCCTCCCCCCCACATCTCTGACCAAAGCCACACCCCTGACTAACAATAATGTGCACGAGACGAACGTTTACCCTTGTTATGTCTCCAGAGCTGTCTATTTCCTTCTTTTTAACTTTTGTTGCTAACCAGCACTAAATAAAAAGTCCGTGTGAGACTGCGGGTGGTGCCCACATGTGTGTGCACGAGGAAATGACTGACACACTATTCGGTCACATCTTATGTCTCTTCAGTCTCTGATCGGCTGTTCCTGTCGCGGTGGGGCAAGTTTTAAAATAATAATTAGAATTAAATTAGAGGCCTAAAATGGGGCTAGAGAAGGAAGATTTTTCAGAAGATAATTTTAATAATACTCTACTATCAGGTCATACAGACATGTTTAACATATATGACAAAGTCTTTGTTTTTTTGTTTTTTTAACTGCAAGCTCCACCTTAAGTTCTTGAAGTGAGCTTCCACTGAAGTTCAAATTAAGCAGCCACATTTTATACAACTTAGGGGAAAAGCAGACAAACTGATTTTTTTTCATGGTTTTGGTGATAGTTGGTACATTTTTCACTGTGACAAATGAAGGTTAAAGTTGACACCATGCAGTTAGCATGTTCTTTGTAGTGACTAGTAAAACAAGACATAACAAACGACAGGGAATTGAACTGGCAGACATCACTCCTCAGGATTTATTGGAATCAATTAACCGATTAGTCGGTGAGTTAAATGCAGACGGTCGTAAATGAGGCTCATGCATCTTTACACGCACGCTCACGTGCACACACTGTAACAGTCTCCGAGTGCGAAGTGGCGCACACATCACGTTGGCGCTCCATCTACATCAAGCCCGTCTTCCAACCGACGAGCTGCTTCAGCTTTCCATCTGCTTGAGCCGTGAGCCGCTCACACCCAGCCTAATGTCGCCTCCCCTGGAGCGCGCAGACCGACATCGCTGGCAGGAGCCTCCGCAGAGGCAGCAGCAAGAGCGGGGGTAACCGCGGCAACAAGACCGCTTCTCCGCGCAGGAGGCGATAGGGAGCAGCGGCGAAAGAAGGGAGGGCAGGGAGCGAGGGAGGCACGTCGTCTTCGTCGTCTTGACTTTTGTGTGTGTGTGTGTGTGTGTGTATGTGTGTGCGTGCGTGCGTGTATATTTTGGCTCGTCTCTTTTCTGGAGATGCTGTCGCCGGGCTGCCGGGGCCACTGTCATACCGTGTGATATACACAGAGCACGCTGGGGTGGGGTGGGGTCGGGGTTGCCCTGCCCCGGCCGGACTCGCTCTCCTCCAGCATGAACCTCCACTCGGCCAGGGCGTCCGTGGCCATGCTGCGAATGATGGGCTGTGCTAACGGCCGCTCTGCTCGGCATCTTCTCCACAGCGACTGCGTGGTGGACGAGAAGACGGTGGTACTCCAGAAGAAGGAGAATGAAGGATTTGGCTTCGTCCTACGAGGGGCAAAAGGTAATTGACACGCTTCTCTGAATTGAATCAGACCATTATTTTCAGCATTCCCCTCAAATCACCCACTCATGACAACAGTCAGAGTTCCACATTCGATCATATGATGACAGCCTACTTTTTGAGCTGTGTAGTATGTTATAGTAGTTTGACTCATCTAGGAATGCAGGTTTGGGAGTACATGGAGTGTATTCTCATTTTGGATTTTAAAGCTGAAACTTTATTTGTAATGGGATTTCTTAGGGTGCAGTTTGAGGAAGATTCCCTCGAAATGTTTTCACATTTCACCACCTTTCAGGGCTGTCATAACATTCCGCAAATCCCTCTTTTTCCAGTTTTGAGTTGGATGCACCTTGCAGAAAGCACCAGCATCTCTCCTGAGCACAGCATGAATTGTCTGTGATGTGAGTGGCCTCACCAGGCTGTTTGATATTTCACCAAGCCTTGAGATTGGCTCTAAAAACAGAGTTAGGACTGCTGCATCAGTTTCTATGACAATTCTCATCATGTCATAATCCACGTTATGTTTCACGACAATGTTGAGCGATTGGTCTATGCTGCAGCTATGTCAAGAGATAAATTTAGTGTTTCAAACTCCCATCTTTAAAGCACAGAAAGAAAGGAGTAGATAGAGATGAACGAAGAGGGAAGAGAGAATTGGCTTGAGAAACAAGAGGAATATTCTAGTCATTCTGACACACGCTGCCATCACCTTGGGGAACTGACCCAGCTGTGCTTATCCTGCAAGGGGGGTGAACACCCATACACAAAACACACGAACATACACTCATGCTTGAGCTGTCACATAGGCTTACATCCTCGTTTGTTCTCTGCTATTCTGCTATTCTTTGCTCCCTGTCCTTCTCCTATCCTTTTTGACTGCTTTGTCCATATCTCACTGTCACCCTCACAGAAGGACACCTAAACATACTCCTCCCAATCATGCAAGACTCACACATGCTTATGGGCTGTCTTTTTTTTTTCAGTAGGATGACTTATAGGAAGTGTCACATGTCGCCATTCCAGCCACAATATTTTCTAACCTCCCCAAGAGCAAGCAACAGATGCAACCGTGTGTGGAAAAAAGAAGCAACACAAACTCAGCTAAAACCGAATTAATGACAGGTCAAAGGGAAGTTGCTCATGAAACAAAACTCCTTTTGTGGTGTGTAGTGCACTTTTAATGTCGGGGGGGTTAGGTTCCTTCATACATAACCGTACTCAGTAGACTACTTTTTTACAACACATAGCCACTCATCAGTGTAGAGACTTTCTAATGACTTGAGTCTATTTTGATTAGCCGCAAATTTCATGGTAATTATCGTTTTAAGGCTGCTTTTTATTTTCCAAACCTCTTTCAATGCTGTTGTTCAATCGAGTTGAATTTCAAATTATTATTTAAATTATATGAATTAAAGTTGTTTTTGTTCAAAACACACATGATAAAGAATGTATTATAATATCATTAGAGGAACTGGCATCTGACCACACCATTATGGTTAGTTTCCCAAGCTAATGAGCTCCAACCTGAGCTGTATTTAATGAGCTGTATTAAATATTCTGCCTTTACAAATATATAATAATGCTCACTTTTGAATGACACTCTCAGATGGGTATTAATTTAACAATATTTATTATTTTGACTGTAGAACAGCACTGTAACCAGGCACAGAGCCACAGAATAGCACAGTGGCTGACTGTTTAGCACAGAGGTGTCAAACTCAAATTGGGGACAAGTGGGCCAAAATAAAAAATTGGGACAACGTCGCAGGCCAAACTCAATATTTAATGAAAAATCACTGCGATGTGCATGTTTCCCTTCTCTGCAGAAATGTAGCGTTAAGTTTATCATATGACAACAAACTTAAGTTTTGCTTAAACACTGTATCTGGAATAAACAAACTTTAATATTATAAACACGAGAAATCAAATTTGTGATAAAAGACATCAGTGGTATTTGTTTGTTATTTTGTATTTAAATAGATAACAGGAATTCTTCTGTCTCTCCATGTTCTATTTAGCTATCTCCAACTACCCTTCTTTTTGATGTAAATCTTTTTTCAAAGGCCAACAACAAAACAACCCCAAAAAAGAAGAATGTCCTTCAATAAAAATCCAAACTTCAAACTATTAACAGTCCCTGCCTAGGAGTTGATAAAGGACAGCATTAAAAAAAAAACCAATTCAATTACCGTATTTTCACGACCATAGGGTGCACCGTATTAAAAGGCCCATTCTCCGTTACGGGGTCTATTTCTGTATTTAACACATACATAAGGCGCACCGTATTATTGGGCGCAGGCATGGTAAAACATACGCTAGCTTAAAACATACAACAAACATGCATGCACGCTAAAACAATGTTTTTAAAAAGGCAGCGGGAGCAAAACTGAGTTCGGTTTTACTCTATTGAAGCATTTAACAATGTAATCACGTTATTTTTTGATCAACCCTCATCCACAAATTCATCAAAGTCCTCATCTTGTGTATCCGAAATGAACAGCTGGGCAAGTTCTCAATCAAACACGGCAGGTTCGAGTCAGTCTCGTTGCCGTGCAGCTCCTCAGAAATGATGCCGGCTTTTACGAAAGCTCGAACAACAGTGCAAGCAGGCACGTTAGCCCAAGCATCCACAATCCATTCACAAATTGTGGCGTTACTCGCCCGGCGCTTCCTCCTAGTCTTAGTAAAACTGTGTTCGCCATTTGTCATCCATCGCTTCCACGCCGCTCGCAACTTCACTTTAAACGCCCTGTTTACACCGATGTCCAGCGGTTGGAGTTCCTTAGTCAAGAATGATGGCTAGCTTCTTCATTTGCACTCAGTCGAATGGTGACTTGAGACGCTTCTCCCGGCTGTTCTTTGCTCATTAATCCATTGCTCGAGTTGGTCTTCAAACTCGGGCCACTTCGCCTTGAAGCCAAATCAGCTTCGTCTTCTTGACTTGGTGAAGCTCGTTTTCCTGCTTCCTCCACTTACGAACCATGGATTCGTTGATCTTGAATTCTCTCGGGGCTGCTCCCATGTTCCTCCGCGTAACTGATAGCTTGCAGTTTAAACTCTGCTTCGTAAGCGTGTCTCTTCTAGGTGCCATTTTCGGGGGTCCTTAGCCAAACCGATATTGTTTTGCACAATAGACACCCCGGCGCTATATGGGCTTTAGCGTCCTCCTTCACGCACCCTTCCCCTGTCATCAGCCACGTCCGCTTTTCCTCTGTGTAAGTCAAGCGGAGTGCTCATCACACAACAACATTTATAGATGTTGGAACTCGGTGCACACATAAGGCGTGCCGCATTATAAGGCGCCCCGTCCATTTTGGAGAAAATGTAAGACTTTTAAGTGCGCCTTATTGTTATATTCACACACTACAAACAGGTCTGTCTTTTACTTTAGTGAACAGACAATCTGCCTCCCACCTGTCTTGGAAGTTAACTGTTTTCCATCTTTCCATTTTTGGGAAGGGGAAGTGTAAATATGCTCAAGGAGACTGATAGCATAGTTGCTAACGACTGCAACAGAAAGGGAAGGGGCGCTCGCCGGTCTAGACCGATGGGCCAACACGCGAGCAAAGCATTCTGGGATTTGGAATATTAGAGCAGTATGAGCTATATAGTGGCGGGCCAGCTCTAATACACATTTGATATGGTCTTGCGGGCCAAGTATAATTACATCGTGGGCCTGAGTTTTAACATATATGGTTTAGCACATCCGCCTCACAGTTCAAAGGTCGTAGGTTCGAATCTGGGCTACGGCCTAACTGTGTGCATGTTCTCCCTGTGCCTGCATGGGTTTTATCCAGTTAGCCTACTCCAGTTCCCTCCCAAAATCCCAAAACATGCATGCTAGGTTAATTGGATACTCTTAAATTATCCTTAGGTGTGAATGGTTGTTTGTCTCTATGTGTTCTGCGATTGGCTGGCGATCAGTTTAGGGTGTACCCCACTTCTCGCCCAAAGTCTACTGGGATATACTCCAATACACCCACGACCCTCATGAATATAAGCAGTACAGCGAATGGATGGATGGCCATAATGCTTAATGTGTATAGGCAACTATAAAACAAGGGAATAATTAAGGAACCTATACATTATAATACTATATTGCTTAAAATTCAGGGTAGTAGAATTATCAAATACATACTGAATGTATCAGTTTCTTGCAATTAAGGTAACAAGTGTACTAAGTACAAGATTCACAACCTTCTGTATTACTAGTCTGACAGTGCATATTTAGCTCAGCAACACGAGTTTATTTTCTAATGAAATATCAAGGACTTGGAAAAACAGCAAAACAGACTTTTAATCATCAATGTCATTTAAAAAAAAAACTAAATTATTGTTAATATATTACAAGAGCTGCAGTCTGCAATCATGGTGGTTGGTAGAAAATAGATTCATAAACATCTAAATCCAGAGATTTTACTCTTCTTGACTGACAGGTAGAACTCTGAGATTGCTCAGTCCGTCATCATCCATGACAAGATACTGTATATCAAGATACACTGGATATAAAGTCTGGGATGGGTAACTTACACATCTGTGAAGGCACCATTAATGCTGAAAGGTATTAATGGTCCAGGTTTTGGAGAAACATGCTGCCATCCAAGCAACGTCTTTTTGGACGCCCCTGCTTATTTCAGCAAGACAATGCCAAACCACATTCTGCACGTGTTCCAACAGCGTGGCTTCGTAGTAAAAGAGTGCTCTTACTAGACTGGCCTGCAGTCCAGACCAGTCTCCCATTGAAAATCTGTGGCGTATTATGAAGCGTAAAATACGACAACAGAGACCATCACGCAAGAATGGGAAAGTATTCCACCGACAAAGCTTCAACAATTACTGTCCTCAGTTCCCAAACGTTTATTGAATGTTGTTTAAAGAAAAGGGGATGTAAGACAGTGGTAAACATGACCCGTCCCAGCTTTTTTGGAACTTGTTGCAGTTCATGCTTATTTGCTAAAAAGAATAAAGTTTATCAGTTTGAACATTAAATATCTTGTCTTTGTAGTGTATTCAATTAAATATAGGTTGAACATGATTTGCAAATCATTGCATTCTGTTTTTATTTGTGTTTAACACAAGGTCCCAACTTCATTGGAATTGGGCTTGTAAAAATATCTGCTTCAGTGTACAATAAACACTTTACACAAACAATATACAATAAGTAATTACTCACATTTGGCATCTACACACAGCAACAAACGTGTGGGAGTAGATGTAATCCGTAACTGAAAAGTTCGACTGCATGAACGATTGTAGCTGCACTGGGAGAAGCAAAAATTAAAAACGTTGACTTTCATCATGCTTGGCATGAGGTGCATTCAAAGACCGCTCACACCATAGAACATTCCACACTCAAACAGTGACTGCACTATCTAAACAATCTGGGCTCTCTAAAAGTGTGGAGGGGAAACGCTTCTTGCTGCTCTTTAGCAACATTCCGCCCATGAAAGCAATGCAACCTTGGCCAAGAAAATTTTGCAACAAAAACCTATACGATGCGGGTGGCTTGGCTCCACCCCAGCTATTCCTATTATTTTGACTCCCTTATGGAGCTGAAATAACAAAATCAATGGATTTTGCAAGTGGTCATATTAATATTTCCCATTTTGTCCCTGTTTCCTGCAAAGCGGATACACCCATTGAGGAGTTTACTCCCACCCCGGCCTTCCCAGCTCTGCAGTATCTGGAGTCAGTAGACGAGGGGGGCGTGGCATGGCAGGCGGGGCTCAGGACGGGGGACTTCCTCATCGAGGTAAGAGCTGCTAAACCTCTTTTTTTGCTCTGTTTACAGTGCAATTGGTTCGCAAAACTTTGATTTATCTGGGCAGATGGAATGGGTGGGGAAATGTTTGCTTTCAATGTAATAATTTAAATAACTAAAAAAGCATTTGGGATCTCTTTGTGGTTATTGTTGTCGGTAATTCAGGATGTTACTCTATTGTTCATATATTTTTGTATAATTGTGTTAGCAAAGTAATAACTCTTGTAGTAAAATACCCTTGGTGGTTTCTTTGCTAACCGGTGTTCAATCCCCGGCCCCGCCTGTGTGGAGTTTGCATGTTCTCCCCGTGCCTGCGTGGGTTTTCTCCGGGCACTCCAGTTTCCTCCCACATCCCAAAAACATGCATGGTAGGTTAATTGAAGTCTCTAAATTGCCCCTAGGTGTGAATGTGAGTGCGTATGGTTGTTTGTTTATGTGTGCCCTGCGATTGGCTGGCAACCAGTTCAGGGTGTACCCCGCCTCCTGCCCGATGATAGCTGAGATAGGCTCCAGCACTCCCGCGACCCTTGTGAGGATAAACGGCTCAGAAAATGGATAGATGGATGGGTTTCTTTGCTATTCTGCTGGGTTTACATATAGTTTGTTTCCACGATATCATGTCCTATCCTAAGTTATCCCACTTTTGCTTATCAACTAAAGAAAAGTCTTTAGAGCATACTAAGACATAGTAATATATTCATCTTGAATCATGTCAGTTTTTTTTTGTGTGCGATTGATTCTGGTGTGTAGGCCAGCTTTTTACCAAAAAATTAATTTCTAATAGCATATTAGACCAATGCAAATGTGTGTAACAATTCTTGAAAAGATCGTGTTAAGAGTACAGAATCCAATTATCACACACTTGCTAATGTTTTCCACCACATTCCCATTGCTCAGAAGAAAATGAAGAAAAGGTGATTGAAATGGAAATGCAGTAGTCTGCTTTTAAAGATTTTTGCAGGTTGGTGACAACAAAATTAGTTACTTGCCTGTGAGTGACCTGCAAAAATATGTAATGTTATTTGTTTGGGTCTCGCATTAGCTTAGTTTACTGTCACCTGATCACTCACAATGCTGTCCTAACTAACTAAGTTTAAGTTGTTGTTTGTTTGGCTTTCCAGGATAAACGGTACTTTTGTTGACATTTATAAAACTTTATTTTAGCACCACCAGTATTATTAAACCCTACTGGGTCAATTTTGATTAAATGACAAATGACATTTATTCTCACAGATTCAAAATACCGTAATTTCTCGTGTATAATGCGCACCAATGTATAATAGGCACCCCCAAAGTTGACCTCAAAATTCTGGAAAACCCTTCTACCTATGTATAATGCATTTTTACAATGATTTTGCTTCTACCCATATGATAAAAACATGAAGTATTATCTGTATTTTGTTAATTTTTGTCAAATAATTATTCTGAAGTTAAGCACTTTATTTGAACAGGTAATACTTTATTTTTATTTACTTGCTCTTATTTTGAAATTCACAGCCCTACTTTTATTTAGTGAATGAGAAAACATACAGTTGTGCTCATATGTTTGATTACCCAGGCAGAATTTGTAAGACGGGTACAATTCTTTAAAGAAAACATGATGGGCCAGGCGAAACACATTTAGTTTTATTTTAATGGGATTCAAATTAAACTGTCAAGGATTTCAGAAAAGCATTATCATCAAACAAAACTTAACCACAAAGAAATTAATGATGGTTGTTGTTCAGTCATCAGTTGTATTTATAAAAAAATAAATAAATAAATAAAAAATAAAGTAAAAAAATTCCACTAATCCTGCCAGGATATGTAAATTTATGAGCACAACTGTACATATTATGCAGTCATACGTAGCCCTGTCATATTGGAATGAAAGTGTAGGCTATACCTTTTTCAAAGCCTCTAGGTGACACTGGCATATTAGAATGAAAGTGCACACTTTCTCATAACCTCTAGGTGGCGATGGCATATTGAAATGAACGTGTACCACTTTTTCATAACCTCTAGATGGCGGCATACATTTATAAAATGGGAAAGTCTTTTTCATTTTCTCCTGTACCTATGTATAATGCGCACCATTGATTTTTGGCATTTTTTTTTGGGGGGGGGGGGGGGGGGGGGAATGTGCATTATACACGAGAAATTACGGTCATTCAAAAGTTAATCTTTTTTTGTTGACGATATTTGTGGAAATAAGAAGTTTTGTTGTTCCAATTGTGTACTTTTTAAGTGTAGAACCTTTGTTTGTGATTGTTTATTTAATAACAAAAACAAGAAGTAGAATTTTATTTAAAGGCACCTTTCAGGACACTCAAGGTCAACGTAGAGGACAATCAAAATCAAAACACGGTTGATATGTAATTAAAAATATACTGTAAAAATATATAAAATTGCAGCAGAATATCAGTGAGAACAACAATCACAATGAATAGGCCTTTCTAAAAAGCAGTGTTTTCAAACAAGTTTTAAAAATGGATAAAGAGTCCATTTTCCCAATGTCAGGAGGGAGGGAGCCCATGGTGGACAAACAGGATGTAGGCACGATGAGGCTGATGGAGGAAGCAGACCTAAGAGTTCGAGTGGGATTGTTGATGTGGAGGAGAGATATGAAGGCTATGGATGGCCATGAATGTATAGAGAATAATTTTATCGTCAGTGCGCTATTAGATTGGGAGCCAGTGGAGTCGCTGGAGAACAGGTGAGAAATGATTGGTGGATGGTGTTCTGGTGATGGTGCGGGCGGCAGCGTTCTGGACCAGTTGGAGTTTATGGATGAGTTTATGGGGAAAAGCAAAGAGGAGGAAATTGCAATAATCCGGACACGATGTGACCATTGAGTGGACCAAGATGGCGGCACTGTTTGGGTTGAGTGATAGACAGAGGCGGTTTATATTTCAGAGATGGAAATATGCTGACCGGATAATGTCATTGATTTGTGTTTGGAATGACAAGGTGCTGTCCAGGATGACACCCAGACTCTTAACATGAGAGGAGGGAGAAACAGAGGTGTTGTCTTTGGTGAGGGTGAAGCTGGGATGTTTAGCGAGGATGGGTTTGGGGCCATGACATGGGGACATGAGGAGAATCTCAGTTTTGTGACTGTTGAGTTTGAGGAAATTGAGGATAACCAGGATTTGATTTCCTGGAGACAGGCATGGAGGGATGAGGGTGGGAAGATGGAAGTGGGTTTGGATGACAAGTAGAGCTGGGTGTCATCTGTATAACAGTGGAAGTGGATGTTTGCGGAATATATGGCCAAGTGGGACAGTAGATAATAAACAAAACAATGGGGAACACTACAGGAGAGGGGAAGATGAGTGGGAAGAGAAAGTTTTCACCTAAATGAATTGAGCACAGTCAGAGATGTATGATTTGAACTAGTATAGGGGTGTGTCGGAAAAAACAATTGCAGCCAGCCTGGTTGAGGAGGCTGGTGTGGTGATTGTGATAATTTTGTGCGGTCGGAGGGAATGTCCTAGTTTTGATCACGTCTGGAAAGTTACACAGAGCATAATTGAAGGAGAATTGAATATTTGTCGCCCTACGGTTTTCCTCTCTATCGCCTCAAAATCAGTACTACCAGGTACAAGTTCAAGTACATGTGGTCTGCCTCTGTTCAAGTGAACATTTGGGTAACGTTACCTGGAGCTTATCACTGGTCAAGCAGATTCATCATAACTGTGTCATTGTGTCATCTTTCCAGGATACGCAGCTCCATCCATCCATGCATCCATCCATCCATTTCCCTCCTCTTATCCGGTATCAGGTCGCAGGTGCTCAGCAACTAATGATAAAATAATAATAAACAAATAAACAATAAAAGTAAAACAATAAACATTAGCTTATCTTTTTCCTGTGCTTTAGCTCTGGATACTGGAGTACTCCACAGTCTCCACTTTGTTGACTGCAATACTGTGGCAACAGCCACATGATGAGAAGTAAATACAGGAGACCCTGATTCTCTGCTATTGTTGTGGTTTGCACCAAACCAAAGCGAGTATAGACAAATTGACTTGTGCTGTGCAGTGGAAAGGAGGCACAAAGAGTACCTAATATACTGTATGCCTAGCCTTTATCAAGACAACAGTGCCGAAACAAAAAAAATCAGGATAGGGTAACTTTAAAATTATTATTTTTTTTTTTCATAAAAACAAAAAATGATTTAGTCATACACATATTTCTACAGATAAAAAACTACATAATAATAATCCATTGCTTAATCTGTACTGGTTAGCACGTTTGCCTCACAGTTCAGATGTCAAATCTGTGTGGAGTTCTCACGTTCGTCTGGTGTTTGAGGGCGTTTTCTCCGGGTACTCCAGCTTCCTCCTACGCTCCAAAAACATGCATGTTAGTTTAGTTGAAGATTCTCCATAGGTGTAAATGTGAGTGTGAATGGTTGTTTGTTTACATGTTGGCTGCCAAACAGTTCAGGGTGTACCGCACCTCTCGCCCAGAGTCAGCTGGGATAGGCTTTCAACACACCCATGACCCTAGTGAGAATAAGCAGTACAGAAAATGGATGGATGGATTTGTAATACAAGATAAGATAACCTTTATTAGTCCCACAGTGGGATAATTTCCATCACTTCAGTAACAAAATATAAAATAAATAGCATGAAAGACATCTGTACAAGTACATTCAAAAAATAGAAATCGAAACTAATGACCATGCATAAACTATCTAAGTCAATATATCAGCAATGTTATTTGTTTGTTTGAATAATAGAGTGCTGAGTATTAATGTTGACGTCTGAGATCTGATTAATGTGATTAAATAGACTTTTTTTTTTAACCAAGGTTCAAAATAGAATTAGTATGGGCGAATTTTAATGATGGCACGTCAAAGTCTCATATACTTTGATTCAGGCTGCAATAAAAACACTCAATTACAATTATAGAGTCATCATTATGTTGTGCAATTTAACAGCATGCAAAATTATTTTTATACTATTACATAATATACTGTACTAACTGTCCTGCGGTGATGTTCTTGACAAAATTTGGAAAATGTGGAAATTCAGACAAATATGGACAATTTGTTCTGGAAGTGAATTTCTGCAGGTTGGCAGCTCTAGGTTTGCATCTGCATCTTGGCTCACGCTTTAACCAGATACATGTGTGTGTGTGTGTGTGTGTGTGTGTGTGTATATATATATATACACGCACATACACAAACACACACACACATAGATATAGGGCCGGCAGAGTGGTCGACTGGTTAGCACATCTGCCTCACAGTTCTGGACCCGGGTTCAAATCCAGCCTGTGTGGGTTTTCTGCGGGTACTCCGTTTTCCTCCCACATTCAAAAAAACAATCATTGAAGACTTTACATTGTCAGTAGGTGTGACAGTAGGTTGTTTTTTTTATGTGCCCTGCGATTGGCTGGCGACCAATTCAGGGTGTACCCTGCCTCCCGCCCGAAGTCAGTTTGAGATAGGCGCCAGCACACCCGAGTGAGGATAAGTGGTTCAGAATTTTTTTGTATTAATTAATAATTATATATATATATATACACACACACACATATATATGAATGTGTGTGTGTGTGTGTGTGTGCGTGTGTGTGTGTGTTTCTGTGTCATTTTACACTTCAGACTATGTGAGTTCCAGGATGCACTTGCCTGGAAACAATGAGTCCAAGCCCTGGAACAATGAGTCCTTGCAATTTATCATCACTGAGTACAGCTACAGTAATCCTCTGCTATCTGACTGTCCCGCTATAGTGCAGATTGTAAAATATATTTGTGTTATCCATTGCTCTTGCTCTCTCTCAATATATTATGTAACAGCCTGCTGTGATAGCAAATTAGTTTGGAGGATATATTTTCCCAAACACTGTCATGATAAACGATGGTATTTGTTTTTTTTATACCACTAATATAATATTAGAGAACATAATAATTAAAGTATATCCTTTTTTAGATCAACTGACTTTCAGTTCTAAAGAACATTGGCATTATGTAGAACAATAAATTAAATATCTTAGATAAATAAAAAATATAAATATATCAGACTCGGGCTTTATTTGCAAAAATTGCACTTAAACAAATATTAAACATTTGGCACATCGTTATAGAGTCATTAGCCCACTGGAGAGGCCCAAAACATGTCTTAAAGCCTTCCAAATTCAAATGAATAAAAATAAAAATTAAAAAAAACATGTATGTACTAGAAAGCAGTTAGGCTTTGACACTATTATTATATCAGATGCCTTTCTTCTTTTCCTTTCGGCTTGTCCCGTTAGGGGTCGCACAGCGTGTCATCCTTTTCCATGTGAGCCTATCTCCTGCATCCTCCTCTCGAACACCAACTGCCCTCATGTCTTTCCTCACGACATCCATCAACCTTCTCTTTGGTCTTCCTCTAGCTCTCCTGCCTTGCAGCTCCATCCTCAGCACCCTTCGACCAATATAGTCACTTTTTCTCCTCTGGACGTGTCCAAACCATTGAAGTCCGCTCTCTCTAACTTTGTCTCCAAAACATTGAACCTCGGCTGTCCCTCTGATGAGCTCATTTCTAATTTTATCCAACCTGGTCACTCCGAGAGCGAACCTCACCATCTTCATTTCCGCCACCTCCAGCTCTGTTTCCTGTTGTCTCTTCAGTGCCACTGTCTCTAATCCGTACGTCATGGCTGGCCTCACCACTGTCTTATAAACTTTGCAGAGACTCTTCTGTCACATAATACACCTGACACTTATGGTTGTGTGATATTTAAGTTTTTCTTTTTTAATCAATCTGCAAAAATTTAAACCCGTTTTTTTCTGTCAATATGGGGTGCTGTGAGTACATTAATGAGGAAAAAAATTAACAATGATTTTAGCAAATGGCTGAAATATAACAAAGAGTGAAAAATTTAAGGGGCTCTGAATACTTTCGTACCAACTGTATCTTCTGTCTTGTATACAGTTTTCTTTCTTTGTTATATTAGGGTTCGGCATAAAGAATCAAGAACCAATTGGAACCGTGACTAACATGTCGGGTCTCCCGGCACCATTCAAATTTAAAAAATCAGATTCCCAGTTTCAATGCCTACAGTTCGCCAACGACAAAAAAGAAGCGGCGAAAACCAACGAAGAAGAACGTTCATGAAGACGTACTTGTGCCCAACACCAGTGCCGAACAAAAGTGTTAACTATGTTAAAATAAATGACCAGTATGGTAAAGTAATTTATTAAGCCTTACATGATTAGGATTCCCCTTCCCCGTCTTTAATAGTTTTAAGCATATATATATATATATCAGTGTACGTCTTTCTCTTTTTCATAACTTCAGGTGCATGATGATGGCTCACGTATACGCGCTGCTCCTCGTGCGTGAAGCCTTTCTTCACCCAAGCCCTTTTGATTATTTCTTCTTCACACCTTTAGCTGGAGAGCTTCACTACAATCGACCGTGGAGGTGCATCATTAAAAGGGCAGGGGTCGAGCATTCGATGGGTCCTCTCAATACGGAGCGCAAAAGTCGGGGGTAGCTCCAGCTTCTTTAGGAGAAGGGACAAAAGTGGCAATGGACACCACCCTGTCTTCCGCCCCCTCTTGTACACCATGAAGACGTACATTGTCGTGTCTTGCTCGTCCTTCTTGATCTATCAGCCATTCCTCCAGCCTTTTCTACAGCTTAATTATATCACGTTGCCTCCTCAATGCACTGAACACGCCCCTCTGTTCCGACAATACGTATTTCTACACCGTCATTTTAGATTTCGTCCTTTATGTCCTTCAGGGTTTCCGTGCTTTCCTTGCAAAACTCCATTATCTCCTGCAGAGCCGTCACCTACTCAGACATTTTATCAGGCACTTGTGATATTTCAGGGGAATCTGTTGTGAGATCTGTAGCCTCCGCCTCACGTGTAGCACCTGTTAGCTTTGATGTTCCTCGTCTTCGTCCATGTTAAAACCAGCAGTGCAAGTTGACTTTTTCGCTTTTTCGCTTTTGTCCAGATGCCATATATTGTAATGTCACTGTTATTTTTTTAGTCTTTCCTTGTATTTATTGTATGAATGTTGTGGTGTTATGTGCTGTATAATTTCTGCTGCCTCTTGGCTTATTTTATCTCTCAATAAGCTTTTACCTGGTTAAATAAAAGATAAATAAAATGTAAAATAAGGTCCGCCCTCAAGCTGCTGGACTGTGATGTGAGACCTTTACCTGTCAATCAAATGACGCAGAAAATGAGTTCGCTGAAGTCAACTTCTACCTGAATAATTACGTGTGCCACTGGCAAATGGCAAATAAACAGTTAACTTTTCCATATATACAGTGGGTACAGAAAGTATTCAGACCCCTTTAAAATGTTCACTCTTTTTTTATATTGCAGCCATTTGCTAAAATCATTTTAAGTTCATTTTTCCCAAATTAATGTACACACAGCACCCCATATTGACAGAAAAAAATGTAATTGTTGAAGATTTTGCAGATTTGTTAAAAAAGAAAAACTGAAATATCACACAGCCATAAGTATTCAGACTCTTTGCTTAGTATTTAGTAGAAGCACCCTTTTGAGCTAATACAGCCATGAGTCTTTTTGGGAATGATCCAACAGGTTTTTCACACCTGGATTTGGGGATCCTCTGCCATTCCTCCTTGCAGATCCTCTCCAGTTCTGTCAGGTTGGATGGTGAACATTGGTGGACAGCCATTTTCAGGTTTCTCCAGAGATGCTCAATTGGTTTTAAGTCAGGGCTGTGGCTGGGCCATTCAAGAACAGTCCAGAGTTGTTCTGAAGTCACTCCTTCGTTATTTTAGCTGTGTGCTTAGGGTCATTGTCTTGTTGGAAGGTGACCCTTCGGCCCAGTCTGAGGTTCTGAGCACTCTGGAGAAGGTTTTCGTCCAGGATATCCCTGTACTTGGCCGCATTCATCTTTCCTTCGATTGCAACCAATCATCCTGTCCCTGCAGCTGAAAAACACCCCCACAGCATGATGCTGCCACCACCATGCTTCACTGTTGGGACTGTATGGGACAGGTAAGAAGAAGAAGAAGAAGAAGAATCATCTTTTATTGTCATGAACATGCATGCATGCACACGAAATTTGTTCTCTGCATTTAACCCATCACAGTGAACACATACACATGTTAGTGGAACACACTGGAGCAGGGGGCAGCTGAAGCGCCCGGGGAGCATTTCGGGGTATCAGTGTCTTGCTCAAGGACACCACAGCCTAATGAGGAGTTCCTGGTTTTCTTCACACATACCGCTTAGAATTAAGGCCAAAAAGTTCTATATTGGTCTCATCAGACCAGAGAATCTTATTTCTCACCATCTTGGTGTCCTTCAGGTGTTTGTTTGTTTTTTAGCAAACTCCATACGGGCTTTCATGTGTCTTGCACTGAGGAGAGGCTTCCGTCGGGCCAGTCTGCCATAAAACCCCGGCTGGTGGAGTGATGGTTCACTTTCTAGAACTTTCTCCCATCTCCCGACTGCATCTCTGGAGCTCAGCCACAGTGATCTTTGGGTTCTTCTTAACTCTCTCACCATGGCTCTTCTCCCCCGATTGCTCAGTTTGGCCGGATGGCCAGCTCTAGGAAGTGTTCTGATCATCCCAAACGTCTTCCATTTAAGGATTATGGAGGCCACTGTGCTTGAATGCAGCAGAATATTTTTTTGTAACCTTGGCCAGATCTGTGCCTTGCCACATTTATGTCTCTGAGTGCTTCAGGCGGTTCCTTTGACCTGATGAGTCTCATTTGCTCTGACATGCACTGTGAGCTGTAAGGTCTTATATAGACAGGTGTTTGGCTTTCCTAATCAAGTCCAATCAGTATAATCAAAGACAGCTGGACTCCAATGAAGGTAAAGAACAATCTCAAGGATGAGCAGAAGAAATGGACAGCACCCAAGTTAAATATATGAGTGTCACAGGAAAGGGTCTGAATACTTATGGCCGTGTGATATTTCAGTTTTTCTTTAATAAATCTGCAAAGATTTCAACAATTCCGTTTTTTTTCTGTCAATATGGGGTGGTGTGTGTACATTGAGGGGAAAAAACAAACACGATTTTAGCAAATGGCTGCAATATAACAAAGAGTGAAAAATTTAAGGGGGTCTCAATACTTTCCGTACCCAGTGTATGTACAGTTGTGCACATAAGTTTGCATACCCTGGCAGAATTTGTGAAATATTTTTTTGTTTTTGTTTTTTGTTTTTTTAAATATGACTGAACAACAACCATCATTAATTTATTTGCGGTTATGTTTTGTTTAATGATAATGCTTTTCTGAAATGCTTGACCGTTTAATTTGAATCCCGTTAAAATAAAATTAAATGTGTTTTGCATGGTCCTTC
Organism: Phyllopteryx taeniolatus; assembly: GCF_024500385.1. Taxonomy (NCBI): domain Eukaryota; kingdom Metazoa; phylum Chordata; class Actinopteri; order Syngnathiformes; family Syngnathidae; genus Phyllopteryx; species Phyllopteryx taeniolatus. The sequence goes on from NC_084503.1 coordinate 39,346,984, forward strand.
ATGTTTTCTTTAAAGAATTGTACCCATCTTACAAATTCTGCCTTGGGAAATCAAATATGTGAGCACAACTGTGTGTTTTATAATTTACTAAATAAAAGTAGGGCTGTGAATTTCAAAATAAGAGCAAGTCAATAAAAATAAAGTATTACATGTTCAAATAATTTGCTTAACTTTGGAATAATTATTTAAAAAAACTAACAAAATACAGGTAATACTTCCTGTTTTGATCATATGGGTAGAAGCAAAATCATACATTGTAAAAATGCATTATACATAGGTAGAAGGGTTTTCCAGAATTTTGAGGTCAACTTTGGGGGTGCATATTATACATGGGTGCGCATTATACATGAGAAATTACGGTATGTACTGTACCTAATTTACAATTGATAGCATGTAAAAATACCCAATCAGGGGAAAATTGCAATGTCTGTTTTGAACTTTTGACTTCATAACTGCCGTGTCTGTTGTAAGCAGCCCTGCAATAGAAATGGGTTTATTTTGTGGGTCTGCTGAATGCAGCATCAATGTTTGTGTGTGTGCCGCTCTTGTTTTTTACAATTTCTACACCCCACTCCTTTGTTCTCATATTATCCCCGTTGTCCTTTTTCACCATCTTATTTGTCTCCTTCCATCTTAAGTCACTAATGCAGTTTGTATGACAATGTTCAAAACTCTGTTGCAGGGCTTTAAAATGTTTGGAATGTTCACAGCTGCCCAGCCTCGAGCTAGTGAGCCATCCGTTGTTAATGTTGCAGCTCATATTCTTTAATTAGTATGAACAAAATAACTTTGCAGTGATTGATAACAATCAAAGTACTTTCATTTTTAAAAGGAGGATGGTTTTGGTTGTGTATTTGGTCTGTGTTTGACTGTATTTGATTCATGTCGAAAAAACAAAAACTACTGGACTGTACTTGTATAAATGGTGAAAACATCACACTTCAGAAATGGAAGTCAGTTCAAAAGTGTCAATTAGTAAATTTTCCTTGGAGACGTATTAAAAATAGGGTTGTGTGGCAGTAGTAGCTTGCTTTTCGAAAGCAAACTCTCGTCATTGAGATGTGGCTGATTAAAATACCTTAATTTCCATCCATCCATTTTCTTTACCGCTTCCCCTCGCTAGGGTCACGGGCTGCTGGAGCCTATCCCAGCTATCTTTTGGCGGGAGGCGGGGTACACCCTGAACTGGTCACCAGTCAATCGCAGGGCACATAGAAACAAACAACCATTCGCACTCACATTCACACCTACGGGCAATTTAGAGTCTTCAATAAACCTACCATGCATGTTTTTGGGATGTGGGAGGAAACCGGAGTGCCCGGAGAAAACCCACACAGGCACGGGGCGAACATGCACACTCCACACAGGCGGGGCCGGGATTTGAACCCCGGTCCCCAGAACTGTGAGGCAGATGTGCTAACCAGTCTTCCACCGTGCCGGCATACCTTAATTTAAATAATAATTTCTTTTAAAGTTAATTAGCATCTATGTAGTCTCCTGATGGACAAACAAGAAATGAAGCAGCAATGGGTGCTGTCACCAGTGTGTATATCTGTTTTATGAAACGAACATTGCGCCTGAATTATAAACTGTAAAAAATAAATAAAATGCTGGCTGTTCATACCATCCCATCGCGGTCATCACATTATAGCGATGCAGTTACATAGGCAGCCAGTTTCCCAGGTGACGTCACAATCTCATTTTAGTCGGACGTTCCAGTGGAGCATATAACCATTAAATATTTTATGTTGTTCTACATTGTTCTCTCGCACAGCGTGAAATTATTACCATTACAGTTACAGCGTCAAAATTTACTGCATGTTCACAGTGTCCAGTGGAGCATACATTAAATCTTTGTTGTGACGGAGCAAATATCAGGCTCTAAACGCAGCGCTATTATGTCGTCACTGTGCGACTTAGGTTGTTGTCGTGGCAACGGTGCACTGAAATTTGGTTCTTCTCATGGTGGTGTTGTGCACCGGGGAGAAAATAATTACAAGGAGGAAGAGGAAGGTGGTGGCTTTCATGACTGGTGGAAAGGGCAGTGTTACATGAGTTGGTTTGCGTTCTGAACGATAGTTTGCATCCCGCAACTAGCTTCACTGAACTAACATGAGCACCACACATTTCTTCTTCATCTCTTATGTGTTTGGCGCTGAAAGTGATTTTAACCTTTGCCATGATGATGCTCACATCATTTCATAAGTGCCTTTCCATCGGTTGTTTTGGCGATAGATCTCATAGGCAGTGCAAGGCAGACACACTGTGTGATTCTAACCATTCCGATGAGTAAGGGTGCCAAATTGCCACCAAAGGCAGCAGTAATTTAACTACTAAAAACGACAGTAATTTAACTGTACACTACTAAAAACGACATCACTTTAATTATTAAACCTGTCTGTTCAAAATAACACATTAAAGATGTATTATAACACAGTCAAAACGTGACGGAGTAATTTTAACTATAGCAATGCATTCTGGGAAAAAGCGCCTGCAAATTTTCTCGCCGTTGCACTAAAATCCACCCTGCCAAAAACTGCAACCGGAAGTTTGCCTTGGCCTCTGAGGGGCAGCATGGTGCAATGCATGCATGGAGCTACAGTACACTATAAGCTAAAAAATAGTAGAAGAAGAGAGTTGCGATAGAACTTTAATAAACTCGTTTTTCACCGATTAGGAAGAATTCATGCCTGAGAGTATTGTTATATTACCTTTCTGGATGTCTTACTATGGCATTTGTGTGTGAATATTCGTTATTTGAAGGTAAATCCCTCCCGTGATCCAATGCTAATTTTAGCTAGCCTGTCCATACGGTTTTCCTTTTATCGTTACGGTTAAGCTGGCGCGCTCTAAAACGGTGTGCGTCCATTGAAATATACAACGTGTATAATCAGAATCAGAATCATCTTTATTTGCCAAGTATGTCCAAAACACACAAGGAATTTGTCTCCGGTAGTTGGAGCCGCTCTAGTACAACAGACAGTCAATTTACAGAACACTTTGGAGACATAAAGACATTGACAAAAAACAACAACAAACAACAATTGTGCAAAAAGATGCAGAGTCCTCTAGCACTTAGAGCAGTTCGAATGGCTAATATCGCAATAGTCTGGTGCAATGACCATTGTGCAAAGGGCACTGAGACTTCAAGGAGTGTATGCGGTTTAAAGTGACGAGTAGTGCGATAATCTGGGACAATGGTTGTGCAAATGTTACAGATACTCCTCAATCAGTGTGCAAATGGAGCAGATGCTACTCTGGCATGAGTGGCCACTATATGCAAATAGTGCAGCACGGCGAGACAACTACAGTGAGTGCACGAGTAATACATAATACATAATTGGCCCCACAGAAATGTGACAACGAACTCAAGTCAAAAAAAATTGCCAGCTTGTTGTAATGGAATTGTAAGTTAGCTGTTTAAGAAGTTGATTGCAAGAGGGAAGAAGCTGTTGGAATGTCTACTAGTTCTAGTTTGCAATGATCGGTAGCGCCTACCTGAGGGAAGGAGCTGGAAGAGCCGGTGACCGGGGTGGGGAGGGTCCGAGAGGATTTTGCACGCCCTTGTCTTAGTTCTGGCAGCGTGCAAGTCCTCAAGGGTGGGTAGGGGGGTACCGACAATCCTTTCAGCAGTTTTGATTGTCCGTTGCAGTCGGAGTTTGTCCTTTTTTGTAGCAGCACCAAACCAGACTGTGATGGAAGAACACAGGACTGATTCGATGACCGCTGTGTAGAACTGTCTCAGCAGCTCCGGTGGCAGGCCGTGCTTTCTCAGAAGCCGCAGGAAGTGCATCCTCTGCTGGGCCTTTTTGAGGACGGAGTTGATGTTGGTCGCCCACTTCAGGTCCTGGGAGATTGTAATTCCCAGGAACTTGAAGGTCTCGACGGTTGACACAAGGCAGCTGGACAACGTGAGGGGCAGCTGTGGCGAAGGATGCCTCCTGAAGTCCACGATCATCTCTACAGTCTTGAGCGTGTTCAGCTCCAGGTTGTGTCGGCCGCACCACAGCTCCAGCCGCTCCACTTCCTGTCGATATGCAGACTCGTCACCATCCTTGATGAGGCCGATGACAGTGGTGTCATCTGCAAACTTCAGGAGTTTGACAGTCGGGTTCGCTGAGGTGCAGTCGTTCGTGTAGAGAGAGAAGAGCAGCGGAGAGAGGACACAACCTTGGGGCGCCCCAGTGCTGATGCTGCGTGTGGATGAGGTGGCCTCCCCCAGCCTGACCTGCTGTGTCCTGCCCGTCAGAAAGCTGTAAATCCACTGGCAGATGGCAGGTGAGATGCTGAGCTGGAGAAGCTTGGATGAAAGGAGTTCAGGGATGATGGTGTTGAACGCTGAGCTGAAGTCCACGAACAGGATCCTCGCGTAGGTCCCTGCACTGTCGAGGTGTTCTAGGATGAAGTGCAGTCCCATGTTGACTGCATCATCCGCAGATCTGTTCGCTTGGTAGGCAAACTGCAGGGGGTCCAGCAGGGGACCTGTGACATTCTTCTTGTTGCGCGTTTAGTTGAACAAACTTCAACTAGTGTGTCATTAAACAGCTTAAAGCATGCTCAGGGCAGGGCATACGTCGCACCCTAGCTGCAAGATACACAGGGTGCGTTCAGGGTTCTTTTGGCCTGCCGCACAGTGCGTGATGAGGTCGAACCTGACTGGACCGGACTACCGCATAAAAATAGGAGTTGCCAACGCGACCCCGCACATTGAGGGATTTGATATGTGGACACTCTGAAAAGCAAGCCTTTGTATGCATTTGTTGCTATATATACAGTATATTGTACTTTATCACATTTCTTAAACCATAAAAAGACAGATTAATAGTTAAGAAAGAGGCGAGTTGCTAAACAGAGTGGACGCGGGTGAGAATAAAAGCGTGAGTGTGGTTATTTTAAAGGAGTCTCGCTGACTCCATTCCTTTGAACATATTACATAAATAATATGTATAAATTATACATTATGAATATAATTAAGTATTGATATAAATATTTGATGATAATATTTGATGCCTTATACACGGCAATTATTTGGCTTGGGCGGCGCGGCTATTCAGTGTCTTGTTTGCGTTAAAACCCATAAATGTATTTTCTGCTTCTTCATTCAGTCATTTTAGTGGATAAAGCAAATAATGTTTCTTTAAGGCCCTATGCGTGGGTTTTTTGGGTTATTTTTTTCCCCGACTTAAAAGTGGAAATGGTGGCAGGTGTGTGCGTGGACTGTGTGACATTGAACATGAGTTTGAATGTGATCTGTTACTTCTGAACACAGCCACATGCCAGTTATAAGAGGGAGTGCATCCTTGTGCGACCAGATTTATTTTTATTTTATTTTTATTTAACCAGGTAAAAGACCAGTTAACAGAACATTTCTCTTTATACTCTGATTTTTTTTTTTTAAATCAGAAGTTACTCACTAGTTACTGTCCTTGAGTAGTTTTTTTTCCACTGAGTACTTTCTTACTTTTACTCAAGTAATTATTTGGAGAACTTTTACTTTTACTTTACTTTTACTTGAGTCATTATTCTAAAGTTAACAGTACTCTTAATTGAGTACAGTATTTGGCTACTCTAACCACCTCTGCTCCCTTTACAGTTGTGAGGTGTAATTTGTCTTAACACATTGGAACATAAATCATTGATGCACATGCTTTTGTGGAGCTGACTGAAATGAAGTGAGTCAGATTCTGGACATTTGCTACTCAACAGCTCAAAACAGCAGCAAAATAATACATCTTTTGTTGCAGGTCTTATAAGTCTTTCAGATTTAGTGCCGCTATCTGATTGTTTACCTATTTACTCTCTACTTCAAGTGATGCATTCATTATCTGGTATCGATGTTTGGCCTTAATCTGGTTAAATACAGGTATAGTAGGGGAATCTCATTAAAGTACATTGCAAGGATTTCAGTTCTAGTTAAGGGCAGAGAGCCCTCATTTGATGTTTGTCTCACTATTTATTCAATATGTATCAACATATTGTGGATAAAGAAAATGTTTCTATAAGGCCCTATGCATGCGTTGTTTTAAAAGTAAAAGTACTTAAAAATTGAAATGATGACAGGCGTCTGCCCTCACAGATCTGTATAAACACACTAAAGCCCAAAAGGACACAAAAAGTCACATAACATACAGCCTTAAAATAACAGAGTGGCAGCATCATTTCTTATAAATAATTAATTTATCAGTGCAGCACATAAAGAGCAGCATGCCTGAACCCACTGTGCTCTGGGAGCTGCTGTTTATTTTTAAATCAAGCCCAACATAGGGCACCATTGAAATGCAGCATGAGACCAAAACCTTTTAAGTTGGCTTCGCAGGGAGGAGAAGAAAATGGGTAGTGACATTTGGCAAATAAGCCCATTGACAAAAAAATGATTCAAATGAATTCCTGATTTGATGATGACTTGTGATGTTGATCCACCCCTCTAAACAGTGATCAAAACCTCAGCACCACTCCCACCTCCGGCATTATCACACAGCAACTGTTGCTTAGCAACCACGAACATGCTATGCGTCACTGTGGACACACTGATAATGGCGCTTTTAAGGGTAAAGCCTCACTGAGACGTTGGAAATCCAGAGTTGGAAGTGTGGTTTGCATATGAGTTGACGGGATCAAACATGATGCAGCGCTTGGTAGAAGTGGGTTGAGTGATCTTGCTGACCAATATCACATACCGGTAATCTAAAACGTAATAAAAAAAATCTTTATAGAATAACACATTTTAGGAAAATTCAGCTCCAAGAAATGGTCTTCTACTATTTTGTTTCCACTTGTCAAAAAGTACAAAAGGCTTACCAGGCAGAGGTTACAAAAACAGGAACAAAGCTGCAGTGGATATAAAAAGTCTACACACCCCTGTTCAAATGCCAGGTTTCTGTGATGTAAAACAATTTAGACCAAAATAAATATGAAACTTTTTCCACCATTATATGTGATTTGGAATTTGTACAATTGGATTTTTTTCTTTTGTATCTTTTTGAGAGGGGAAGTGAAAATAACAACAACTGAAATATTCCTGTATGTGATTAACTTGGGGTTATAACTTGCTGCCCTCTTGGCCTGGTCACCATTGCAAAAGAAATGTTCTGTCTCAAAGTGGTCTTTTACCTAATTCGATAAAGGTTAAATAAAATACATAGGTTAAATAAAATAAATAAAAATAAGTCTGGTTGCACAAAGGTGCACTCCCTCTTATAAATGTGATGTGGCTGTGTTCAGGAGTAACCAATCACATTCAAACTCACGTTCAATGTGAGTCCACACACATCCACCACCATTTCAAGTGTAAAAAAAAAAAAAACATCAACACATGCATTCGGCCTTACAGAAATATTATTTGCTTTATTAACTAGAATGGCTGAATGAAGAAGCTGTTTGGTGACCAGATCTGAGAAAGAGAGAGAAAGAGCATAATAATACATAATACATAATAATGTAATATGTGTTAAAAGTGGAAATAAAATGCATGAAAACTAAGAACAAACCCATTTGGCAAGAAACATAAAATAGGCACACTTAAATTGCTTTACTGGGCTACATAAAGTGGTGCGACGGGCCAGATCTGTTCCCCGGGCTTTGAGTTTGACACCTGTGCTCTATTGGTTTGTGAAAGAATCGCTTGATTAAATGTTCAAACTCAGGATGATGTAGGCAGTGGCTTCAACTTTTTTTTTTCTTTACAATCAGTTCAATAGGCGGCACGGTGGCCGACTGGTTAGAGCGTCAGCCTCACAGTTCTGAGGACCCGGGTTCAATCCCCGGCCCCGCCTGTGTGGAGTTTGCATGTTCTCCCCGTGCCTGCGTGGGTTTTCTCCGGGTACTCCGGTTTCCTCCCACATCCCAAAAACATGCATGAATTGGAGACTCTAAATTGCCCGTAGGCATGACTGTGAGTGCGAATGGTTGTTTGTTCCTATGTGCCCTGCGATTGGCTGGCAACCAGTTCAGGGTGTACCCCGCCTCCTGCCCGATGACAGCTGGGATAGGCTCCAGCACGCCCGCGACCCTAGTGAGGAGAAGCGGCTCAGAAAATGGATGGATGGAATCAGTTCAATACATTTTCATTTAATCATTTAGAAATGTTTGTTTTCAAACATTTATTTAGGTACAATTTTTATTTAACCTTAATGTGCAATACATCTTAATTTAATTACTACAACCCCAATTCCAATGTAGTTGGGACGTTGTGTTAAACATAAATAAAAACAGAATACAATGATTTTCAAATCATGTTCAACCTATATTTAATTGAATACAAGACAAGATATTTAATGTTCAAACTGATAAACTTTATTGTTTTTAGCAAATAATCATTAACTTGGAATTTTACGGCTGCAACAGGTGGCAAAAAAGACTGAGAAAGTTGAGGAATGCTCATCAAACACCTGTTTGGAACATCCCACAGGTGAATAGACTAATTGGGAACAGGTGGGTGCCATGATTGGGTATAAAAGGAGCTTCCCTGAATTGCTCAGTCATTCACACGCAAAGATGGGACGAAGTTCACCTCTTTGTGAATAAGTGCATTAGAAAATAGTCACATTTTTTAAGGACAATGTTCCTCAATGTACAATTGCAAGGAATTTAGGGATTTCATCAACTATGCTCCATAATATCATCAAAATGTTCAGAGAATCTGGAGAAATCACTGCATGTAAGCGGCAAGGCCGAAAACCAACATTGAATCCCCGTGACCTTCGATCCCTCAGGCGGCACTGCGCTGCATCAAAAACCGACATCAATGTGTGAAAGATATCACCACATGAGCTCAGGAACACTACAGAAAACCAATGTCAGTAAATACAGTTTGGCGCTACATCCGTAAGTGCAACTTGAAACTCTACTATGCAAAGCAAAAGCCATTTATCAACAACATCCAGAAATGCCACCGGCTTCTCTGGGCCCGAGCTCATCTAAGATGAACTGATGCAAAGTGGAAAAGTATTCTGTGGTCCGACGAGTCCACATTTCAAATTGTTTTTGGAAATTGTTGACGTCGTGTCCTCCGGGCCAAAGCGGAAACGAACCAGCCGGACTGTTATGGAGGCAAAGTTCAAAAGCCATCATCTGTGATGGTATGGGGCTGTGTTAGTGCCAATGGCATTGGTAACTTACACATCCGTGAAGGCACCATTAATGCTGAAAGGTACATACAGGTTTTGAAGAAACATATGCTGCCATCCAAGCAATGTCTTTTTCATGGATCCCCCTGCTTATTTCAGCAAGACAATGCCAAACCACATTCTGCACGTGTTACAACAGCGTGTCTTGGTAGTAAAAGAGTGCTCTTAGACTTGTCTCCCATTGAAAATGTGTGGCGCATTATGAAGCGTAAAATACGACAACGGAGACCTTGCACTGTTGAACAGCTAAAGCTGTACATCAAGCAAGAATGGGAAAGAATTCCACCTACAAAGTTTCAACAATTAGTGTCCTCAGTTCCCAAACGTTTATTGAATGTTGTTAAAAGAAAAGGTGATGTAACACAGTGGTAAACATGACCCTGTCCCAGCTTTTTTGGAACATTTTGCAGTCATAAAATTCTAAGTTAATGATTATTTGCTAAAAACAATAAAGTTTATCAGTTTGAACATTAAATATCTTGTCTTTGTAGCGTATTCAATTAAATATAGATCGAACATGATTTGCAAATCATTGTATTCTCTTTTTATTTGTTTAACACAATGTCCCAACTTCATTGGAATTGGAGTTTTAAGTACAGATTTTTATTTTCTATGTTTAAGCACAGTGTTAATGTTCCAACAGTGCATAATTTTAGTCTAATGTTAAAATCTCTACCAACTCGTTAATTCCGAATGTAAAGACTGGTGCCATATTACCCCCACCACCACCACCACCACCCCCTACAATCTTCTGGAAATTATTTGTGATATAATGGCATATAAAGAATCTTTTATATCAGACATCTATTTACTCAAATTTCATGAATTATTTCGAAATTTTTACCGAGAAGTCTGGAAATTAGGGTCTGGAAAATATGTCATATTGAAATCTCTAATGTGTCGGAACCCTGTGAGTGCCTGTTCATGGACTCCCTGCTTAGAACTATTTCTTCAGTGTTTCCTTGCAGACTCTCCCTCTCCCTCTCTCTGGCTGTCACTGTCCTCTGTCACTGCCTGTTCCTCATTGGCTCTTTGCTGCTCCTCCACCTGTTTCTAAGTCATAGTAGACTCAGGATATGGAAACTTGCCTGTCTTTGGAGGACGCGGCAATGCGCTCACACGTGTTCTGCTTTCTTGAGACTCATTGCTCAGTGAACTATTCTTGGCCGGCAAGGAAAATTCATATTCTAGCATCAGTGGTTAAAGCATCTAAGTGACGTGATTAGGCCAACCAAGTGTTGACCAGTGCACTGCTGTAATTGGTGGGGGGTTACTGCGTGGTCATAGTGCTTGTCGAGTCTCAGTTTATTATTGTGTTACATTGTTTTGGGGAAAGTAAAAAACTGCAGGGGACGAAACCTGCCCTCTGAAAAAGTGTAGTGAACATGTCCCACCTCTCCCCCCATAAATTACGCCTATGACTGTGGTTACATTGGATTAGTGCAACGTCGCCGTTGCGGATGTTGAAAACAAAAGTCTAAAAATAGAAAAATATAGCACATGCAATAATTGATAAATAAAAGTAGCGAGTAGCATTTAGATCATTGTAGTGGAGTAAAATTACCGTTTCTTCTTAACATAAACATTCAAGGAAAGGTAAAACGTATGATGCATTAAAACTACTCTGACAAGTACAATTCATCCAAAATGTTATTTGAGTAATTGTAAAAAAGTAAATGTTCCACGTTCTTACCCACCTCTGCAGAGAAGACATAAGAGCTGAAAAAGAACATAGAATTGTATGTATGACAGCTACTGTATGTGTATGCTGTGTTAGCTCTGTGTGTGAATAAAGTGTAAAAAAAAAAAAAAAAAATACTGCTTCTTGAGAATATCACAGTGTTGGAACCGGCCGTCCGGTTGGCCCAGCCAGCCTCATCCGGCCAAACTGTGACAATTCTTAGCAGTGGATCACTCAACTCGTACGACAATGAAGAACGTAGCTAGCTGCGAAAATTAATGTGCAATGCAGAACACATTGATCATTGACACTTCGAAGGAACCTCAGTGTCAGCATATTACTGAGCAGAGGGAAAAAAACTACAGGATTGCCTCAGGAGTGAAATTTTAAATAACGATGGAAATGATAAAGGGCTATATTGTACGGTAGATGTTTTTGTATTGCACTACAACTACCGTATATCGTCATATTGCACAGTTCTAATTGAGAATACTGAATATGCCATATTGACCAACAAAGTATAGCATGTGTGATAGTCAATGTTACAATATGCCAGTGGTAAAACTAGCATTATACTAGGTTACATACACAGTGAAACCTCCAAAGGGGAGCTCAATCTGTTCTGTGGCACTGAGCAACTTTCAATTTATGATTGAAACATTGCCTCGGTCAGGCAATGTTTTTTTTGTAAACATGTTTACAACTGTAATTGTAAGGTAGTCACTGTTAATAATATGTTGAGACAAAAATATACAGTATGTAATAATCACACAGTACAAACATAAGTTAGCAGCATTTATTTGTATAATTGTGCTTTGATGGCATCTTGTGGCATCAAGAGACAATTGTAAACTTTTTAAGGGTGGGTCAATTACTCAGTTTTTTGCTATTTGGGCAGGACTCAGCCCCTGACTGTACACCCTTTGGGATGATGTCTGCTAGACAGGCTAAACTGCACTGTATTTGTTTATAGAGTGGGTATGAGGCTCAAGCACCAAGCAGTTACACTTCTTGGCCCTTACCCAATACCTAATACCTAATGTTCCGTGTGGGAACTCTGTTTGCCACTGTACTGTGACAAATGTCCCGTATGAGAACGCTCTGAACGAGTATGAGTACGTTCTCTACATGTACCCATTATTTATTTATTTATTGCCTGGGACGCCCCTTTGCACTCCACTGGCTGCTGACTGTGACCACTTGAGACACACACACCACACACACACACACACACACACCTTGGACTGTTCGTCTGTTAAAAATTCTGTACAGCTTCAGCTATTCAAGAGTCCGGGGTCTCCGTTGTCATATTTTACGCTTCATAATGCACCACACATTTTCAATGGGAGACAGGTCTGGACTGCAGGCAGGCCAGTCTAGTAAGAGCACTCTTTTACTACCAAGACACGCTGTTGTAACACGTGCAGAATGTGGTTTGACATTGTCTTGCTGAAATAAGCAGGGGCGTCCACGAAAAAGACGTTGCTTGGATGGCAGCATGTTTCTCCAAAACCTGTATGTACCTTTCAGCATTAAATAGTGCCTTCACAGATGTGTAAGTTACCCATGCCACCGGCACTAACACAGCCCCATACCATCACAGCTTTTGAACTTTGCGTCCATAACAGTCCGGATGATTCTTTTCCTCTTTGGCCCGTGGGACACGACGTCCACAATTTCCAAAAACAATTTGAAATGTGGACTCGTCGGACCACAGAACACTTTTCCACTTTGCATCAACTTCAACTTCTTAAACACCTAACATACAATTCCATTACAACATGCTGGCAATTTTTTGACTTGAGTTCGTTGTCACATTTCTGTGGGGCTAATTATACATTAATCATGCACTCACTGTAGTTGTCTCGCCATGCTGCACTATTTGCATATCTGTTGTTCACCAATACTGGCCACTCATGCCAGAGTAGCATCTGCTCCATTTGCACACTGATTGAGGAGTATCTGCAACATTTGCACAACCAACATTGTCCCAGATTATCGCACTACTCGTCACATTAAACCGCATACACTCCTTGAAGTCTCGGCGCCCTTTGCACAATGGTCATTGCACCGGACTATTGCAATATTAGTCATTCAAACTGCTGCAAGTGCTAGAGGGCTCTGCATCTTTTTGCACATTTGTCCAAAAAAAAAATAATAATAATGTACCGGCATTACCAGATAACTAACAACCCTTTACTGCTCAGTGACTGTTTCTTTTGTCAATGTCTTTCTATCTCCTTGGGTGTTTTTGGACATACTTGGCAAATAAAGAGGATTCTGATTCTGATCAGTCCATCTCAGGTGAGCTCGGGCCCAGAGAAGCCCGCGGCGTTTCTGGGTGTTGTTGATAAATGGCTTTTGCTTTGCATAGTAGAGTTTCAAGTTGCACGTACGGATGTAGCGCCGAACTGTATTTACTGACATTGGTTTTCTGAAGTGTTCCTGAGCCCATGTGGTGATATCCTTTACACATTGATGTCGGTTTTTGATGCAGTTATTGGTCAGATTAGAATTGATTTGTGAGATTAGGTATCAGTAACATGCTTGTCATTAAAGTGGATTGAAAATCACATGAATTCCCAGCTGGCCACTTTTAGCTAAATGGGCAGGATGTTGCTTAATGTTGTGGAACTTTTATGATGATAATGACATTTAAACAGTCTAATAGTCCCTTCTGCTTCAGATGACAGAAGGCTGTTGTTTTTTTGTTGTTGTTTTTTTTACTGTGTGTGTTGGTCTGTTATTGATTTGACTAAATGTTCAACCATCACTGTTGCTGTGTTGTAATATTTTCTTGTAGTCACAGGTTTATGGCTTCCAGGCTTCATCTGTCGCAGTTGTAGTCAATACTCGCTTTCATTCCATCAACTTTTGAAAAATTATTGTATTGTTGTTGGCATGAGATCGATTATGATCACATTCAAAGGTCTTTATCATCATTCCTTTTCTGTAACTGGTCAACAAGAAGTTGACTATACCCTGGACATACATTATATTGGCAAAGGTATTCGCTCACCCATCCAAATAATCAAAATCAGGTCTTCCAATCACTTCCATGGCCACTGGTGTAAAAAATCAAGCACCTGGGCATGCAGACTTTTTCTACAAACATTTGTGAAAGAATGGGTCGCTCTCAGAAGCTTAGTGAATTCCTGTGTGGAATTGTAATCGGATATCCACTTGTGCAACAAGTCCAGTCCTAAATATTCCTTAGTTGACTGTCAGCTGTATAATAAGAATGTGGAAGCGTTTTGGAACGACAGCACATCAATTTAGCCACGAAGCGGTAGGCCACGTAAACTGACGGAGTAGGATTAGCGGATGCCGAGGCATATAGTGGGCCAGGTTTCTGCCGAGTCAATCGCTACAGACCTCCAAACTTCATGTGGCCTTCAGATTAGCTCAACAACAGTGCACAGAGAGCTTCATGGAATGGGTTTTCATGGCCGAGCAGCTGCATCCAAGACATACCTCACCAACTGCAATGCAAAGCCTTGGATGCAGTGGTGTAAAGCACGCCGCCACTGGAATCTATAGCAGTCGAGACGTTCTCTGGAGTGACGAATCACGCTTCTCCATCTGTCAATCTGATGGACGAGTCTGGGTTTGGCAGTTGCCAGGAGAACACTACTTTGGTGGAGGGGTGGTGGTGTGGGGTTGCTGTTCAAGAGCTGGGCTTGGCCCCTTAGTTTCAGTGAAAGGAATTCAGAATGCTTCATCATACCAAGAATTTTGGTCAATTACATGCTCCCAACTGTGTGGGAACAGTATTGAGCTGGCCCCTTCCACTTCCGAGATGAATGTGCACCACTGCACAAAGCAAGGTCCATAAAGATATGGATGACAGATTCTGGGGTGGATGAACTTGACTGGCCTGGACAGAGTCCTCAACTCAACCCGATAGAACAACTTTGGGATTAATTGGAGCATAGACTGAGAGCCAGGCCTTCTCGTCCAACACCAGTGTGTGACTTCACAAATGCGCTTCTGGAAGAATGGTCAAACATTCCCATAAACACACTCCTAAACCTTGTGGACAGCCTTCCCAGACGAGTTGAAGCTGTTATAGCTGCAACATGTGGACTGACGTCATATTGAATCATATGGATTAGGAATGGGATGTCACTGAAGTTCATATGTGAGTCAAGGGAATATAGTGTATCAGTAGTCAATCTCCCAGCATTAATTTCACGTGATTTATTTATTTTACTACAGAAGAACAGATCCAAATTTAAAAGACATTTAAATGAGTATTTCATTAAAAGGGTCATATTTGTCATGAACGGAAGAGAGGATAGGACCCAAAAATGCACGACTCCAAAACAAATGGACAGTTTCCAAAAAGAGAGGTTTAATATACGGGCATAGGTCGGTACACAGGCAGGCAATCCAAGAAAGGCAACAGTATCCAAAAACATGGGGCAAAGAGGCGAGGTCGATAATCGGAACAGGGTCAAATCTTACTGAGAGTCTGTGACGTGGAAACAAGGAAGGGTGGAACGCGACGACAAGGTACAACGAACTGGCAACGAGAGGGAATGAGACACGAGGTTAAATACAAGGGGTAATTAGGGTGAACGAGGCACAGGTGGTGAAGATGCTCACAGGAGCAGGTGTGTGTGAAACAGGGGGGAAGACAAAACCCGGAACACACACCCATGACAATATTATGGAAAGTTTACTTTTTTAATGAGTTCTATAAAAAATAGTCGTGCTTCTAGAGTAGACAAACCAGATACCAACAATCAAATTGCAAAATTTAACAAATTAAATAAATCGTTTGTGAGCTGCCAATTTATGAAAATGAGTCTGTGACCAAGCTGTTCTGTAGTTTGACAATTTGTGGGGCTGATCTGCATAATTCTGCCCCCATTTGGAGTCTCTCCATCCATGAGTTGGGAGCTGCGGTGGGCCGTGGCCGTGGTTTCATCTCATTGGGTCCCCGGTTGCTGTGTGTGCAGGTATTTTCTACGCCACTGCACTGGGGTCTCCATGCTGGTGGTCTGTGTCCGTTCCCTATGGTAGTGCCTTAGTGCAGAGGGCTCCTTGAGATGGTGTTTCCTCACCTGGATGCTTCGTGCCCAGCCTCAGATTTCTAATGTCATTTCGGTATGGTGTTTTTGCTACTATGTGTATGAGCATGTATGTTTTGTCATTACAAGTTCTTTTCACTTGTATGAATGTGCGTGTCTGTGTCCCAGTGGTTGGGGAGGGGTTGATTTCAATTCATATAAAGCAGTTTGTGTTGCAATTCATGTATGAAAAGTGCTATGCAAATAAAGATTGATTGCTCGATTGATGACTTGGCAGCTAGGCTGGGCAAAGATCTGCCATTTGCAAGCAACAGTCCAGCCACAGGACTACATGGAAATACTATCATGGCAACTACATGTAAGCATTATCATGGCAAATCATGAGCCAAGATTAGGGTTGGCTAAAAGCGTTATCAGTTGGTGGTGATAGTGAAAATACATGCATCCCAAAATTTTCTGAACCACTTATCCTCGGTTGCAGACGTGCTGGAGCCTATCCCAGCTATCTTCGGGCGAGAGGCGGGGTACACCCTAAACTGGTCGCCAGCCAATCGCAGGGCACAGAGAAACAAACAACCATTCACACTCACGTCGTCCACCGTGCCGCCGTGAAAAAAACTGTATTTAAAAAAAATATTTTTGGCTGCATGCGTCGTCTCAACCCCTCCTATCTTTCTCTTTTTTTTTTTTTTTTTTTGCAAGTACATGTATGTGCCAGCACTAGTCAAAACACAGTATTCTGATTAATATTTCATTTGCGGATTAAGAATTAAACAGAATTGCTGCCATGTTAGGAATTATCACCCTCTGCTGTCAGCCAAAACTAACTTCACAACTCGTCTCGTGCATTGCTTCCACGATATGCGCATAACTAACACGATAACTAGCCTAACTATTATGCTAGTTATCGCAGCATACACAGGGAGACTGCTAACATGTTTTCCGGGTTTGATCATGTGACGTTCCGCATATAACGGAAGCAATGTGCCAGAGTAGTTGTGACGTTAAGTTCAGTCGACAGCAGAGGCTGATATTGCCCAACATCGTGGCCCCCTGAGAATGATAGAGATTATTTATTCAGTTTAATTCTCATATTGCACAAACATAATATTAACTAGAATACTGTGTTTTAAATAGAACTGAGACATGATGTGCAATGTTTCCTTGCAAAAAATAAAAAATAAAAATTAGCTCCCCTTTGAATAAAGGCATCAGGGAACTGTTTTAAATTGTGAAAAGAATGCATAATACTGTATGTGTCATTTAACATCCATCCATTTTCTTAACCGCATATCCTCATTAGGGTCATAGCTGAGCTGCAACCTATCCCAGCTACAGGTACACCCTGAACTGGTTGCCAGCCAATCACAGTCCTTTAACATTTAATTGCATATCATTGAGATGCTCATCTGCTGTAGGTACAGTTTTATGGCATGTCTTGAATAAGTTCCAAACATGGAAAATGAAAACCAGCACCTCTTGGTCTGCTAATTAAATCCCATTATAGTTCTGCCTTTGGAATGAGAACCAATTGTTGCCCTAAGACCCCTATCTCACTGTCCTCGAGATTAGTTGGCGACCTAATGGGGACTTGAGTCTCCGATGGTTGCAGAGACGTCTCCGTGACGTCTCCTGGACCATGTTCGATTTCATTGGACACCTTTCAGAGACATCACGGAAACTAATTCTGTCCACGACAGGGGAGATGTCTCTGTGAAGTCTCTGGGACATCTCCTAGACCTGTTGGACACCAACAAGACTGAGGAGACGTGTGGAGACCTATCCGCTACTTCACGGCAACGTCTCCGTGACGACACTTGACCTATTTTTGTTGCAATGTTGTGATCTACTTTTGGCAATAGGCTTCATCAAACTATTTAAAAATAGCTTTTGAGTTACCTTGTGTATGAAATGCTCTGTAGAAATACATTTGCTTTGCTTTCTATATAACAAAACAACAAAACATTTTCTTTATTTTTCCTAACTTCTTGCTTGAGGTACTGTAGCTACACTTTCTGTACCTAATATGTTCAATGTTGGAACTTGGTACGTGTCGCTGCTGTAGTAGAAAAATAAAAAAGGGAACACGTAATTTCTTCACTTTTTGGTCCCAACCCAAAAGTTGTTGAGAATTACTGCGACTATACAATGTGACTGAGAGCCCATGTGACTGACAGCCATGAGTGTTTTATTTTGTTGTGCTTTTACATATTTAAATTTTTGTACGGTGTTTCAAGTTATTTTATTTTACCTAAGCGGTGTTATATCGAAAATAAATTCAGAATCACAGATACTCAAATTTTGGTTTTTGATACATGTACAGTGGAACCTTGATAGAAAGGACTCATAGGGGTCGGGGGGGGGGGTGGTCATCCAATATAGCCGATTGTCCGTTACATTGAAGCACTTTTTTTCTTCTGTGGCAATATGCACCCTTATTACTGTACAGTACGAAATTATTGTTTTGTAGGTTTTTTTGTGTCCTAAAATGCCTAGTATAGCACAATGTTATTGTAAATACATTTTAAAAAGCTTGAAATGTTTGAAAGTTTCACATTTCATCCAAACTTACCACACCGGTGTGCTTGGTCATGGTGACATTGTACAGTACTCATCATAGGCGAGTCGCTTTCATGACCCTCAAGGAATTAGTATGCTTCCTAGTTCCTTATCCGTTGCCAAAGACGAACGGCTTGTCAAAAAAACTTTATATACCAAAAATATCATCTCCCAGACTCCAAAGACTTGGTTTGTATTTCTCAGTTAACACTGCCGCCATGCCCCTCTCTCTCTCTCTCTCTCTCTCTCTCTCTCTCTCTCGCTCTCTTTCTTTCTCTCTCTCTCTCTCTTTCTTTCGCTCTCTCTCTCTCTCTGTCGCTCTATGCGCTCCACGGCACAATAGACAATAAATATAACCATCATGAAATGGCCGCCATGTCAATGCCTCACTTTCAACATGTTAAAAAGCGATTGCCTCCTAAATCTAATTACTGTTTTGGCCATCCTTAGCAGCAACAACTGCAATTAAGCATTTAGGATAACTTATATTGAGTCTCTTACAGCGCTGTGGAGGAATTTTGGCCCACTCATCTTTGCAGAATTGTGTGAAATGTTTTAACGGGGGTGGGGCAATACCTTTTTCACACAGGGCCATGTATGTTTGGATTTATTTTTCTCCCTTAGTAATAAAAACCTTCATTAAAAAAAACTGCATTTTGTTTTTACTTGTGTTGTCTCTGACTAGCATTTCAATTTGTTTGATGATGGGAAACATTCAAGTATGACAAAAATGCAAAAAAATAAGAAATTAGGAAGGGGGCAAACACTTTTTCACACCACTGTATATACACGGAAAGAAATCGCAGTGACGTTGCGGAGACGTTGCAGGGCTAATTGTTTTCCATGTGACATTGCCTTGGTGAGAGCACAAGCAAAGTTTTGGTATCCTGCTGTGACAAGTCACCACGGCAGTCGTGCCAACGTCTCAGCCAGTGAGATAGGCCCTTAAGTGACTGAGGTCCCATATAAAATCCAGTGGATTTTTAGTGACAATGCTACTATTGAGCACTGGTGAGGCATTACCAGTAAAGTTACCGCAGACCATCAGGATGTAGAAGGTCACTACCTCTGATCATAAGGGAGATTGCAGTGAAGAGTGAAACCAGGTTAAGCAGTTTGGACATCAAAGAAAGAAGCTCAGTAATGTCGCCACTCCTCTGCATCCAAAGGAGCTGATGAGTCATCTAATTAAGCCGCAGGATGTCTGGACACGTCCAATTGGAAGAAGAATTAGAACACGAGGGACCTCTTAACTCATCCAGAATGGGAAGGCCTCAGGTTGCCACTTGGTAGCCACTTGATCACATGATGGGAAATAAGTGCTGATTAACGGTATACATATACAAGATATACAGTACATATACATATAATATAGTTGATCAGTTGTTTCACAATGTTGCCTCAGAGCAAGGTGGTCCCAGGTTTTTATTTTTGGTTACTGGTTGTCACAGTAAAATGCTATCTTATTTTGTTATTTAACACCAAGTCGACACATGGTATGTCAGGGAATTGTTAGTTTCTATGTGCAGTATATGTTATGGCAATACAATGTGTGTATTAATAAGGTTGGTTCACAGGGAGAACCAGATTTTTTATTTGAGTCTTGAGCTCAAAAAGCTTGAGGAAAACCTAGTCTAAAGTTTTCTGCCAAATTTGCATGGTCTTACTGTGCTACCATTGGCCAAAAAGAAGGCTATAGACTCCAAATTGCCCGTTGATGTGTGAATGGTGCTCTGTCCCTTCATGTTAGTCCTGCGATTGACTGGTGATAAGTGGGTGGTGTGACTCAAGTGGTAGAGTGGTTGTCTCTCAAACTGAAAGCTGTGGGTTTGATTCCCTGTTGAGGTATCCTTGGGCAAAATACTGATCCCCCACTTGAATGAGATGTTACTTTATTTTCTTCACAATAAGTTCAATTAAACATTGTGTGACTGGTGAGGGGCTTTCAGTGCCATGAAGGTACAAAAGCACTATACAAGTCCAGTTTGTACCACCTTTTACTCAGGTCAGCTGAGATAGAATCCATCAATGGTGGGTGGGTGCCTAGGGTGGTATACCTCCAGTAAGGAAATAAATTTTATATTCGATGTAGATCATTCATTTAAGAGTGATTTGTAGTGCTAAAAGTCCCAGCAGTTTCATACAAAGAGGATACAAATGCATGTTTTAGTTTAGTTGCAGAAAGGTTTCATGTCTCCACGTTAGTGTGTACTGTACGTCTGTATCTGTAACCATCACTGTTGTATAATAGGGTGGAGGAAGGAGGAATATATTACGTAATCCTACCCTATGCAAAGTAAGTGTGTGTGTGTGTGGGTGTGGGTGGGTGAGTGTGTTGGAGGAGGTCATTGTGAAACAGCTGTTGTGATGTTTCTAATTGATAAAATTCCTGTCCTAATGATGTGTGACCCCAATACTGTTTGTGAGATTAAAACCCATTTCTCTGAAATCCTTTTCCATGCCATCCTCCTCCCTCTGTCATTTCTATCATCGTCCACGTTTGCTATCTTTTATCCATACAGTTGTGCCACTCTCATCCTGTTATGTCCTCCTGTATTATTGTATAAAAGAGAAGATAAGAGGAGGACTGCACTGGAGGGGAAAGGTGGTGTGTGGAGGAGTCCATCAAGCCTGAATTTCCACAGCTAAAATTTGAGATTGTGGAGCATTCTGTTCTAGCTGATCTCAGATGTTATTATTCTTGACATTGTCAGCTGACATCACAGATTACATACTTATATGGCGCTGACCTTTAAGGAAGGGAAGCTGTGATTATCTTTGAAGACAGAGTGTGCAGATCTTGGTTACTTGCCTTTAGCGTGAATACCAGAATCAGCATAATTTTTATTTTGTACGTCAAAAACAAGGAATTTGTCTGTGGTAGTTGGAGCCGTTCTAGTACGACAACAGACAGTCATTTGACACAAAATACTTTTGAGACAAAATTGTATGTTACTTAACTTGGTAGGAAGACAACACTCAAGCAGGTGTTTCTAATTTTATTAATTAGAAACTCCTCCCAGTTAGAATCTCCCAGGTCAGGTTGGTTGGTTGGTTCTAATAGGTTTCAATGTCTCTCTTTGTTTCCGTTGGGTTTTCTTTCCCATTTTTTTGTCATTTATACAGTATTTTATACTTTAAACAAAGAAAAACTGTCCAAATTCTAAAAATCTTTATTAGAACATCAATACCATTTGTGCAAAAAGTCAGTATCTATCTGCCTGTGCCCTGCTCAAATTCACCAAAATCGTGTTAGACGGTCTGCCTTGTGCCAGTATTTAGATGTGATCTAAGCAGGCATAAATTTAGATCGACTTCTTGCCACCAAATCAGCTATATGCAGAATGTCACAAGACCAACGCAGAATACGGAATAGCTGACTTCCTGTGTATGCCACGAGCATAACTTGGATTGATGACAAGATTCTTTGAAGCCAAACTTGCTAAAATTTATTTTTCTTTATTGCTGGTGTCTTTGAACACATGTCCATCCATCCATCCATCGATTTTCTTCTGCTTACCCGAGTTCAGGTTGTGTGGGCAGTATCTTCAGCCACTTCAGCCAGCTCTTCCGGAGAGACACCGAGGCCAGCAGGGACACAGTCTCTCCAGCGTGTCCTGGGTCGTCCCCAGGGTCTCCTCCAGGTGGGACATGTCCGGAACACCTCAGCATTGAGGCATCCAAGACGCATCCTTATCAGATACCCGAGCCACCTCATCTTGCTCCTCTCAATGTGGAGGAGCAGCTGCTCTACTCTGAGCCCTTCCCGCATGACCGAGCTTCTCACCCTATCTCTAAGGGAGAGCCCGGACACCATACGGAGGAAACTCATTTCGACCACTTGTGTTCTGGATCTTGTTCTTTCGGTCATGACCCACAGCTCGTGACCATAGGTGAGGGTAGGAACGTAGATCGACCAGTAAATTGGGAGCTTCAACTTTTGGCTTAGCTCCTTCTTCACCACAACGGACCGATACAAAGTCTGCATCACTGCAGACGCTGCACCGATCCTCCTGTTGATCTCCTGTTCCATTCTTCCCTTACCTCTGAATAAGACGGCAAGATAACCCATCCCCGACCTGGAGAGGGCACGCGACACTTGTCCGACGGAAGACCATGGTCTCAGATTTGGAGGTGCTGATTTTCATCTCAGCCGCTTCACACTCTGCTGCTAACTGCTCCAGTGAGAGTTGGAGATCAGGGCTTGGTGAAGCCAACAGAACCACAGCAGTGCCCCATCCCCATTATACACAGTTCATGGTGCACTACTTCCCCCTCCTCAGATGTCTGATGGTGGACCATAATTTCCTTGAAGCCGTCCCGAAAGTCGTTCTCCATGGCCTCACCAAACTACTCCCACGCCCAAGGTTGTGCCTCAGCGACCACCAAAGCTGCATTCCACTTCGCCAGTCGATACCAATCAGCTGCTTCATGAGTTCCACAGGCCAAAAATGCCTGGTAGGACTCCTCCTTCAGCTTGACGGGATCCCTTACCGCTGGTGTCCAGCAACAAGATTAGGCGTTGCCGCCACAACAGGCACCGACCACCTTACGGCCACAACTCCGGTAGGCCACCTCAGCAATTGAGGTGGAGAACATGGTCCACTTGGACTCCGCCACACCCAGAACGTGAGCAAAGTTCTGTCGGAGGTGGGAGTTGAAACTCCTTCTGACAGGGGACTCTCCCAGACCTTCCCAGCAGACCCTCACAATACCTTTGCGCCGGCAGGTCAGACCGGCATCTTCCCGCACCATCGGAGCCAACACACTACCAGGTGGTGATCAGTTTACAGCTCTGCCCCTCTCTTCACCCTAGTGTCAAAGTCATGCTGCCGCAAGTCCGATAACATGACCACAAAGTCGATCATCAAACTGCGACCTAGGGTGTCCTGGTGCCAAGTGCATGTATGGACAGTCTTATGCTTGAACATGGTGTTCGTGATGGACAATCCCTTATGAGCACAAAAGTCTAATAACAGAACTCCACTCGGTTTCTGATCGTGGGGGTGCCGTTCCTCCCAATCACGCCCTTCCAGGTCTCACTGTCATTGCCCACGTGAGCATTGAAGTCCCCCAGCAGAACAAGAAGGATGGGTACACTGTACTGCTGTTTGGTGCATAGGCACAAACAACAGTCAGGACTGACACCCCCCCCGAAGGTGGAGTGAGGCTACCCTCTTGTCCACCAGGGTGCACCCAAATGTACTGCCGTGGTGCAGTAAGTATACCCACACCTGCTCTGCGCCTCTCACCGTGGGCTAGAGTGGAAGGGAATCCAACCCCTCTCAAGAGAACTGGTACCAGAGGCCAAGTTGTGTGTGGAGGTGAGCCCGACTATGTTTAGTTGGACCTTCTCTACCTCACACACCAGTTCGGGCTCCTTCCCTGCCAGAGCGGTTACGTCCCATGTCCCTAGAGTCAGCTGGTGTAGCCGGAGATCGGACCGTCAAGGTCCATGCCTTCGGCCACCAGGCTCTCACCTTCGAGCCCCACCTCCATGCCTGGCTCGAGAGGGGGGCCGCGGTGACACGCGTCCGGGCAAGGGAAACTGATGTCCATTTATGTTAATCATCATAGGGGTTCATTTGAGCCGTGCTTTGTCTGGTCCCTCACCTAGGACCTGTTTGCCATGGGTGACCCTGCCAGGCGCATAAAACCCCAGACAACTTAGCTCCTTGGATCACTGGGACACACAAACACCTCCACCACAATAAACTGACTGTTCAAGGAGGGATTAAATACATTATATTATAAATATATGTATATCATTTATTTATACAAATATAATATGAGAACTGTGGTGACATCTTTAAAAAAAAGATGGGGCTTTGAAACAGTCTCTTTCCCTACTTACCCAAGCGAGGAGGAAGTGGTTTTACCTGGTTTGCCAAATGCGGAAGTAGGTTGTACATATACTGACCGGCTTGTCACTCCTCCAGGCACATATCAAAGGAGACTCCCTCTCTTGTACCGGAACGCCCAGCTTGCACAGACTGGTCTGCCAAATTATCAAACGCACACAACGAGCCTTGCACTTGCACGAAAATCAGGATATGCCGGCATTTGTGCCCCGCTGCAGATGTGCTGTCTATGAAAATAAAGCCCACACTGTTACGACCCTTTTGTCTTTGGGAATGGGTGAGGCACTAACATTGAAACAACAGCAGATTAACATACAGTAAGTGTGAAATGTCCACTGGCCAAATTTGTACACATTCCCAGAAGTACTTAACACAAAGGCACAGCAATAAACACAATTCTTAACACATGAGCTCCTTTTACAAAGGTTTAGCAATACACATTAAACTTCGCACCTCACGAGAAACAAAAAAAAATAATTGTTTAACAATGTAATTGGTGCTAACAACACAAGATATTATACTAGTGCAATTGTACATATTTTCCATGTATTCATTGGACATAAAATATTTTTAGAAGTACAAACTGTATTTCCAAACTTTATACAACAGCGAAGCACTCCAGGGAAAGCAAGAGTTTCTGATTTTTCAAGTGAAAAGTAATTATACTGTGTTTCTTCAGCGGAAAACTGTTAATCTGTGGAACATGCTGAAAGTGTTATTTAAGTTGCAATGAACCATGGTGCAATGAAAACAAGCTTTAAAAGGGAATCCAAGATACCAATGTAATTGCATCTGTTTGGGTTTCGGATCTTAAGGAGGATAAGGGAGTAGCTACTCCACACACGTACACAGAGGGGAAGGGACAGAGCTCATGATGAAGAGATCTGACAGGTCCAATCCATGTTACAGTCGGCCCAAAACACAGACTAATCACTTTACACCCAGTTAAGATGTACTTTTAGTCGTTTAATTACAACCATCACTACAAATCTTTTCACTCATATGATTTTCCTGTAAGAATATCCCAGCTTTTTTTAAAAACCTGCCACTTAATATTTATATGGTGTATGTGTGTGCGTTTGTGTGTGTGTGTGGTAGGTGAATCAGGAGAATGTGGTGAAGGTAGGCCACAGACAGGTGGTCAACATGATCCGCCAGGGTGGGAACCGCCTCTTGATCAAGGTGGTGACAGTAAGCCGGAATCTGGACCCTGAGGACACAGCACGTAAAAAAGGTAGAATCCTACCAAATACAACAGCAGGAGCTCTAAAGTGTTCCAATTAAAAAAGGGGGAAATAAAACAGAAACAAATCTGTCGAATCAACCTGACATATTCAGTTAAGGTAAAATTTCTGTGAGTCCATTCAAACAAGCCTATGGATGTCGCCTGTGAAAAATGGATTGAGTTAATTTTTTATTGTTGTTTTTCCACCTGGTGAACATTTCGAAAATTTAAAGTATATGTTGGGTTAAACAAAAACATTTAAAAGCTGCTAAATGTATCTAGTTTGACTCGAAGATGCATTGCGCTTAGAGTTGACAATCCAGTTTGGGTTTTCCCCCTCTAGTCTTGACCTAAAGTAGTTATGCTGTATCTTGGACAATTTTTTAAGACTGTTTTTACTAGCAGTTTGCCATTTAACTTAATAGGCAATCTATGTTCCTTGTCAAAATAAACTTTGAAATCCTCAATATGATGACTAAATCCCACCATATCCTGTATCCCCTGGGAACGCAAGGGAATTTATTGGATTCATAGTCATCTGTCCATCATTGGGATTTTTCTTTTCTTTCTGTGCTCTGAAGAGAGGACATAGTTCTATTTGGTTGAGCTTGTAACAGTACTTGAGACGTTAACATGGCCAAAGTACCATGAGTTTTGATGAAGTTGGGACATTTTATACTTCATATTAAGTGTCATTCAAAAAACAGTATAGTACACTATATGACATAGCTGACAAATATAAGTTAGAGGACAGTTAACTAAAGTACCTTGTGTCTCCTCTACATTTAGGGAATGCACTTTCCTTCCTTATAAAACATTTTTAAGGCTGTTTCTGGAGTATTATAAACTCTGCATTATTCATATCCATTTTACTTCCACACTGTCTGTCTTTTATTTTTCCCCTTTTTTTAGTGCAATACAGGCACTTGTAGGGAAGCCTTTGGCAGGTCTGCTTCCTGTGACTACAATTAATCCGTTTACCCCAAATGATAATTTAAACAAGACAATAGATAACATCAATTCTGTGAATGAATCATTTTCTTTTACTGAAAAAGTATTGTTAGATTAAACGAGCCAAGAATTGTAGAATGTAATTCAATCACATCTGTTATCTTAGCATCATGACTGGTACCTGTGGTAACAACTGTATGTCTGTATGACCCTCAGCTCCGCCACCACCAAAGAGAGCTCCCACCACTGCCCTGTCCATGCGCTCCAAATCAATGACGTCCGAATTAGAGGAACTCGGTAAGAGCATTCTCGATTCCATTTGACACCAGGTGACCTGTGGTTGGGAAGTTAGTGTCTAACAATGCTTCTGTTTTTGCCTGTTCTTTTGTCTTATTCTAACTGATTGGATAACTAGTGGATAAAGGTAAGCACTTTATGCTGCACAACCCTTTGCTGCCAATTTGGCAAATCTTGTTTCTCTGCCAGCTTGCAGCAGCCAAATGTGACTTTTTAGTTGGAGATGGTGCTAAGTTTCCATCTACTACTGTATGTTTTACTTGAGTTGGCTTCTCCTTTCTCATTTCCTGTCCACTCTTGCCATAATGCATGAAAGCCACTGTGGCTACAACAAACCAATACATAAAAAGTCATTAGTTTGATATGAATGTTTTTATTTATTGGTCAGTTAGTTATTTGTATCTGTGTCGATGAGCATCACCTCAGAGTAGTCTTATCTTTGCATTATGCTGTGCTTGCCATGATGCCAAGATGTTTACAAGCGGATAATGAGAAAGGAGAGAATGAAGGAGATAAGAAAGGGAAGGATAAAAAGGCATAATGAAAGGAACACGAGAAAGAGACAGAAGATAGTGAGGTGGAATGAAAATATGCAGTTACTTAGGTGACAGGCAGAAGTGAGCCAAACAACCATATGACGTATTAAAGACGTACTGAGGAAAATATACACATCTAAAACAATTGAGATCCTCCTTAGTTTTTTAAAGACTCTAGCAGACGTTTAGTTCAAGAGAGGTAGTCGTTTATACGTATGTAGAACTTAACTTTTGTTGAAATTTATTTGAGGGTTACACCTGTTAGAACAACACGCATCTCAAGCCATCATGCTGGGGACCAGCTACCCTAAGCCAAATGGTCAAAATAGATCTGTCAGTCTTGTCATTCCATTCTTTCTCAAAACAGCTCATGATTATTGTACACACTTGGATCCATCATCACTAATTGCAGTATTGTGCCAAGTGTCAAAGGTGTGAGAAAAGAGCAGAGATGGGGGTGAAGGGTCAATAAATAAATGGCGAGGGAGCCAACTGACTTTTGCAGAAAAAGGCTGACAGAAAAGTAAATGTGGTCAGCATGTTTTTCTTTCCAAAGCTGCTGATTTTACATGTTTACATTCCATTTACTTAATAGTGCTGCTTTGTAGGAGTGCAACGTGTACTGCATGTGTTTCATAGCCAGCCTGGTAATGATAATCACATTTCTTAATATATATGTTATTTAATTAGAATGAAACACAATTGTAATGAGGAGTAGCAAATTAACTAATCGATCAAATATGTTTTCCAAAGAAATGGGCGCTGTCTTGTATTCACAAGACTGAACACTGTTTTTCTGTCATCCCCCTAAGCTACTCTAAGGAAAAAGAAAGGTGGTAAGTTATTATAGGCATGCTAACATTATGATGATATATTATCATTTACTCCACCTTTCTGAGATGAACTAACATTTATTTTTGTTGTGAGTGACTTTGACTTCAGTCAAACCAAATAATGTTACTCCTATAAAATAATGTTTTTTTTTTTTGTTTTTTTTTTTTTTTGATACTGTTGTTGCCACTGCATGATTTGATGATGTAACTTGAAAACGGGTTCAAGTTCTTCTCTCCATTCGTCGCACTTGCTCTATGACAATGTATTGTTTGTTGTTCCTTTGGACTCATTTGTTTCGAGTAGATATTGTACTGCTGGAATGTTTTTAAATGGTACTACACCAAAATTGTTTCCTAAATCCTTTATGCAAGATGACTCACAATTAACCCTAACAACATAAGGCTGTCCAAAACATGCCATGCTGAGCAATGTAAAGTGTGTGTGATTGTGTTTCTATGTCAGCAAAAAACAGTGTCTCGACAAGTCAGTGTTTGTTAATTAGGTCTGACCTAAAAAATCTGCTGTCATTTCTTTTTCTTCGTGTGTGTTTTTCTTCTATCCTCCTGTGTCACTGCAGGCTTATGTGTGTGTGTTTGTGAGTGGGTACAATACGTGTGTGTGTGTGTGCGTTTACATGAGGAGAAAGATTTATTCCAAGAAATGTTTCAGTCAGAGATAGGTTTCCAGGGCAACAGTGTTACATGTTTTGTGATATGATGTAGCTGTAATCCGATTGGGAGACAGCTTCCAGAGCAAGGAAATGTTTATCGCTGTGTGCATGTGTGTCTGTGATTGTGTGTGACTGCACTGACTGTAGTAAAGGAGTTAAGGTCATTGATGATCCTTTCCTCCCCTTCCCCATTCCTCTCCCCTGTGTGTAGATGCTCAGAAGAAGAGGATTGTTTTCCGAGTCACTCTAAGTAATCACACCCCATAATGCATGGAAACGTTTGACATACTAAAACGAGACAGTCAGGAAGGTGATCTGAGGCTAGCTCAGGGCTAGCATGTAGCTTCTATATTCTGTTGGTGGGCTCAATCGAATGGCATCATCACAGAGGGGAGTTCAGACCAGACAAGTATGCCGTTGACGTCTTTCCCATGTTGGAGACTCAACACCAAACGAAAGAGAGACCAGACAGAAAGCTAACGGCATACTTGAGAGATGAACATTGAATTCCTCATTTGGTATCGACTGAGGAACAACCCTAATACTTAGATGATGCTATTGAGTCGGCTGCTTGGAAAGAGTTTGCACGGCTTCCAAGGCTTGACACACCCAAAACATTCCATCTCAGCCCACTTGCTCCCCCTTTAGTATGTTTAAGTGTTTTCTGTTGCAGTTTCATCCGCAACTGAGCGCAGAGGGAAGGATCTTGTGAATGATTAGCTTGCATTTGTTGGCTCATGAGATCCTGATTGAAGCTTTGCCAATCGAATACTGACTTGGCCTTTTGTGTTCATAAAATTATGAAATGTTTTGTTTTTTGCAGACAAAGTTGAAGAGATGACGCACGCCCAGAAGACATCGCCAGTTGATATGAAGATCGCAACAATCAAGCCTCGGCCATCAAGTCGCTGCTTGGTTACACCCACTGAACTAAATGTAAGATAACATAATTTAACTCACCTGTAAGTGTTTTTTAAAATTGAAATTATAAGGGGTCCAATTCTAGAATAATGTGTTGAGGAGGTCGAGACAGGTCACACGTTTTGTCATATTTGGCTGCGCGGTAAGGCGACTTGTTTCTGTGCAGGGTCCGAAATTATCACTCGCCAGTTGCCAAATGTAACGAAATTATCCCTTTGGCGAGTTAATCTCAGCGCGCTACTCCCCACGTGGTAAGTGAATGTTTGCAGCCACATACAATGTTTGCAAACATACACGCGCAAATCATCGTGCAGCAGCGTGTGTCCTGGAGCCAGTAATATTGGAGCAGGGCAAGATGGCACCTACCGGTGTGGACTCCTCGGTTACGCACTCTCTAGTATTGTTTTTGTGTTTTTCGTTCGTCTTTGGAGACATTCCACAACTCACTTACACAAGAGGAGACCTGCTAAACATCAAGGAGGCTACTCCAGACTTTCTTTCACCAACTTTCGCAAATTCGCTCAGTTTCCCCAACATATAGCCAAGAACTTAAATGTGTGAAGCCTACAGTGAAAAAGTGGACCAATGAAGCAAAGATAGAACTTCAAAGCTCTTTAGACTGCACAGACTGGAGTGTCCTTGAAAATTCAGCTGGCAGCCTGGATGAATATACGGACTCTGTCACATCCTATATTAGTTTCTGTGAAGAGGGTGTGTGTACCAATAAATTTTGCACATTCAATAACAACAAGCCGTGGTTCACTGCCAAACTTAAGCAACTTCGTCAGGCTAAAGAGGACGCATATCGAAGTGGGGACAGGGCCCTGAATAATCGCACTAGAAACCAGCTGACAAAAGAAATTAACATTGCAGCAAAGTTGGAAAAACAGTTTAGCGCTAATGACTCTAAATCAGTCTGGCATGCATTCCAATCGCTGACCAATTACAAGCGACAATCACCCCAAGCTGAGAACAATAGTACACTAGCCAACGACTTGAATACCTACTGCAGATTTGAAAAGGACACGTTCACACCCCACTCAACCGCACCACCGACCACAATCACACCTCTTACTTCTGCGTTAACCATCAAACGAACAGTATGTGAGACGCATCTTCAAACAACAAAATATTAACAAAGCGGCAGGCCCGGACCATATGTCCCCATCCTGCCTCAAAGTCTGCGCGGACCAGCTTGCTCCATTCTTCACACAGATCTTCAATAGATCTCTGGAACTGTGCGAAGTACCGTCCTGTTTCAAACGCTTCACCATCATCCTTGTCCCCAAGAAACCTACAATCTCGGGTCTAAATGACTACAGGCCTGTCGCCTTGACATCTGTGGTCATGAAGTCCTTAGAACGCCTTGTGCTGGACCACCTCAAGAGCGTCACAGGTCCCGTGCTGGACCCCCTGCAGTTTGCCTACCGAGCGAACAGGTCTGCAGATGATGCAGTCAACATGGGACTGCACTTCATCCTAGAACATCGACCTCATCAAAGACGGTGACGAGTCTGCATATCGACAGGAAGTGGAGCGGCTGGAGCTGTGTAGCGGCCGACACAACCTACAGCTGAACACGCTCAAGACTGTAGAGATGATCGTGGACTTCAGGAGGCATCCTTCGCCACAGCTGCCCGTCACGCTGTCCAGCTGCCTTGTGTCAACCGTCGAGACCTTCAAGTTCCTGGGAATTACAATCTCTCAGGACCTGAAGTGGGCGACCAACATCAACTCCGTCCTCAAAAAGGCCCAGCAGAGGATGTACTTCCTGCGGCTTCTGAGGAAGCAAGGCCTGCCACAGAAGCTGTTGAGGCAGTTCTACACAGTGGTCATCGAATCAGTGCTGTGTTATTTCATCACAGTCTGGTTTGGTGCTGCTACAAAAAAGGACAAACTCCGATTGCAACGGACAATCAAAACTGCTGAAAAGATTGTCGGTACCCCCCTACCCACGCTTGAGCACTTGCACGCTGCCAGAACTAAGACAAGAGCGTGCAAAATCCTCTTGGACCTTCCACATCCGGGTCACCAGCTCTTCCAGCTCCTTCCCTCAGGTAGTCGCTACCGATCAATGCAAACTAGAACTAGCAGACATTTCAACAGCTTCTTCCCTCTTGCAATCAACTTCTTAAACAGCTAACCTACAATTCCATTGCAACATGCTGCCAATTTTTTTTGTCTTGAGTTCATTGTCACATTTCTGTGGGGCCAATTATATATTACTCAGGCACTCACTGGAGTAGTCTCGCCACGCTGGACTATTTTCATATCTGTTGTTGACCAATACTGCCACTCATGCCAGAGTAGCATCTGACCCACTTTCACACTGACTGAGGAGTATCTGCAACATTTGCACAATCAACATTGTCCCAGATTACCGCGCAACTCGTCACTTTAAACTGCATACACTCCTTGAAGTCTCGGCGCCCTTTGCACAATGGTCGTTGCACCGGACTATTGCTATATTAGTCATTCAAACTGCTCTAAGTGCTACAGGACTGCATCTTTTTGCACAATTGCGCAACAAAAATACAAAATAAATTAAATATAAATAAATATATATATATATATATATATATATATATATATATATATTGTACCGGCATTACCAGATAACTAGCAACCCTTTATTGCTCAGTGACTGTTGTTCTCAATGTCTTTATGTCTCAAAAGTGTTCTCTGTCAATTGACTGTCTGTTGTCGTACTAGAGCGGCTCCAACTTCCGGAGACAAATTCCTTGTGTGTTTTTTGGACATACTTGGCAAAATATAAATGATTCTGATTCTGTCCTCTAAACACAAGCGGCGCCTCCTCAGCGTTGAACCTCTCTCTACCTTCTTTAGTTTTCAGTACAGATGCTTTAAAACTGGCTATTTAAAAAAGTTTAAAAACAATCGAACGATGTGAAAAAAATATTCGTGATCTCTTTTTTTTTCGGACAACCTACAACAAACACATAAAACCGGTTTGACAGTACAAGCTAAAAACATTATTATGTCATAATACAACAATCAGCAGTTTTACTAAGCAAAATACAAACTCTTTAAAACCAAATTAAATCAAACATCGACAGCCTGATGTTTCAGCCTCCCAGCTGCTTAAAAGTCCTTTAAAAGTGTTCAATGATGAAAAATTAAACAGATGCACACGTGCCAGGACGTATGATCCCACGGAGGCAGTATTGCTGTAGCACGAGGACAGTGAGAGGCCAGACTTTGTGGATGTTAAATAAAACTAGTTTTTCTTATTGCTGTTGTTTAATGTTGCAGTGTTGTCTTCTCTCAGTTTTCATCCAACATAATACCTTATTATAGAAATATGTGTAACATTAGGGCTGCAGACATATACACATATTACACGTGCTATTATCGCGATGACAATGTTTTTTCGATATATATGTACATTTTGGCCAGTAAAAAATATGCTTGGCCGGTGAGTCAAAAAGTAAATTTTGGCCCTTGTTTCTGGGGCTGGATTGCATTAATTTGATTGCCATTCATTTTAATGGGGGAAAAAAATGCAAGAGTTGAGGGTCCGCTGCTACTAAGTTTGAGAAGTTTGAGTTCCTGTCTTCTTTCTAGATAAACTAAATTTGCAAAAATAATTGGATACAAAACAATCTGGATAAACAACTTTTCACCTCTATTTTTTATTTATTTTTTGCTTTGCTGTTTTCTTGTTTCAAGTGTGACAGTTATCCCTTTACTCTTAGCTTGCATTCTTGAGTGTCAGTCTTTCCTCACCACTTGCTTACCTCGCATAAACCCGCTTGCCCCAAATTTGATTGGTTAATTGTGTCACATGGGAGGAGTTACAATGGAGGTCAGCGGACTGAGCAGTTCCTGTGTATATATATCTGCTACAAAAAACGTGCACTCCGCTATTTAGGACCTCATGGGACCTGTTAAAAAGTATTTGACCCAGGAATTAAATGAAATGCTGTCTATTCTTTTAATTTGCTGCAATGCTTCTTAAAATCTTTCTGTAAATTTAAATAGATGTTTATCATGACATCCTCAATGTTTCTTTTAAAAGTCCAACTAATTGTTCAGACAAGCGAGACCAGCCATGAAGTCAAATGCCAAAGTCAAACCAGTCAAACCACCACCAGTCAAAGCACGAAATGGTTTGACTACAACTTTGTGCTGACATTTTTGAAACGGTGTATAATCAGTCGTGCTTGGTAAGTAAATAAGAATATAGTCAATAGGAAGGGATGACATGGAATTATACCTCATGGCCAGTTCTCCTGGGGAGAAGCAATACTGTCATGATTGTTCAGCAGTTGTATCATTATTGATGTCTTTAGGGAAAAGAAGAGAACCCAGTAATAGTACCCCAACAGAGAAAATTCAACTATCTCTCAGAATAACGCTCCATTACAATGGACCAATTATTATTAATTAAGCCGTCCTTTATCACTTTTGACACCATGAGACCAAGGCAGCACCTAACAATTGAACGACAGTAGCTCGCCACTGTGAAGCTTTAAACAGCACGTTCTCAGAGGGAAGAGGTCATAGAGCTTAGTGTCTCAGCAGGTTGAAAAGAGATTCAAAGAAACTGGAAGAGTCACAGAAAGGCATAGAAGTGGACTTCCTTGGACACACAGCGGCTGAAATAAGTATTTAACACGTCACCATTTTTCTCAAATATATTTCCAAAGGTGCTATCGACATGAAAATTTTACCAGATGTTGGAAAACAACCCAAATAATCCATACATACAAAGAAAGTAGAACAAATAAGCTCAGAAATTAAGTTGTGTGTAATAATGTGAAATGACACAGGGAAAAAGTATTGAACACGCCAACTGGCATTTATTTCACACTTTGTACAAAAGCCTTTGTTTGCAATGACAGCTTCAAGACGCCTCCTGTATGGAGAAACTAGTCGCATGCATTGCTCTGGTGTGATTTTGGCCCATTCTTCCACACAAGTATTCTTCAAATCTTGAAGGTTCTGTGGACGTCTTTAATGGACCTTATGTTTCAGTTCTTTCCATAGATTTTCGATTGGATTCAAGTCAGGCTATTGGCTGGGCCATTCTAGCAGCTTTTTTTTTTTTTCTTCGAAAACCATACAGGCCATGGCGATGGAGTGCATTACTCACTGTTTTCCTTCTGACAACAGTACCTGCTAATTACAGGTCTTTTTGAAGCTCTCCTCAGGCGGTCCTTGGCTCTTGGACAACTCTTGCTATTATTCTTTACACTCTTCTTTCAGAAATCTTGCGAGGAGCACCTGATCGAGGCAAATTTATGGTGCTATGGCCTTTTTTCCCCTCCTAGAAGCCGTCACCTTATCGTGGTGGAGGGGTTTGTGTGTTCCAATGATCCTAGTAGCTAAGTTGTCTGGGTCTTCACGCCCCTGGTAGGGTCACCCATGGCAAACAGGTCCGAGGTGAGGGACCAGACAAACCACGGCTAAAAGACTCCTATGATGAAAAATATAAGTGGATCGAGGTTTCCCCTGCCCGGACGTGGGTCACCGGGGCCCCCCTCGGGAGCCAGGCCTGGAGTTGGGGCTCGAAGGTGAGCGTCTGGTGGGCCCATGGGGTCCGGCCGGGCACAGCCCGAAAGAGTAACGGGGGTGCCCCTTCCCATGGGCTCACCACCTCTGTGAGGGGGGTACAGTGCGAGCTGGGCGGTGGCCGAAGGCAGGGACGTTGGTGGTCTGATCCAACGCCTCTACACACGGCGCCAAGCAGGTGTGGGTATACTTATTGCCCCACGGCTTGGCGCGTGTACGTTGGGGTTCACCCCGGTAGACGAGAGGGTAGACACGCCTTCCCATGAGGAAGCAGAGTCTGGGTTCTCTGAGGCGGGCTCTCCTATCTCTGGGGTTGAGGTCACCTAGGTGGTTAATAAGCTCCTCGGTGGCAAGGCCCCGTGGGTGGATGAGATTCACCCAGAGTTCCTAAAGGCTCTGGATGTTGTGGGGCTGTCCTGGTTGACACTCCTCTGCAACGTCGCGTGGACATCGGGGACAGTGCCTCTGGATTGGCAGACAGGGGTGGTGGTCCCCCTTTTTAAGAAGGGGGACCGAAGGGTGTGTTCCAACTACAGGGGGATCACACTCCTCAGCCTCCCTGGTAAGGTCTATTCAGGGGTGTTGGAGAGGAGGAAGTCAAATCTCAGATTCAGGAGGAGCAGTATGGTTTTCGTCCTGGCCGTGGTACAGTAGACCAGCTCTACACCCTCGGCAGGGTCTTCGAGGGTCCAACTAATCTACATGTGTTTTGTGGACATGGAGAAGGCGTTCGACCGTGTCCCTCGGGGAGTTCTGTCGGGGGTGCTTCGGGAGTATGGGGTACTGAACCCCTTGATACGGGCTGTTCGGTCCCTGTACGACCGGAGAGTTTGGTCCGCATATCCGGCAGTAAGTCGGACTCCGCCAAGGCTGCCCTTTGTCACCGATTCGGTTCATAACTTTTATGGACAGAATTTCGAGGCGCAGCCGAGGCTTAGAGGGGGTCCGGTTTGGTGGCCTCAGTATTGCATCTCTGCTTTTTACAGGTGATGCCTCGGGATCCCCCCGGAAGAGCTGGATGAAATGGCTGGGGAGAGGGAAATCTGGGTGTCCTTGTAAAGCTACTGCCCCTGCGACCCGACCTCGGATAAGCGGTAGAAAATGGATGGATGGATGGACAATTGGCTTTCCACTTACATATTATGGCCCCAACCGTGCTCACTGGAACATTCAGAAGCTTAGATATACCCCTATAACCAATGCCATCATTATGTTTTGCAACAATTAGTTTGCAATGGTCTTGAGACAGCTATCTGCTCTTACCCATCATGAAATGTGTCTTGACTCACACCTTGGCAATGAGACCTTTTTGTAGGCCATCAATTAGGACTGAACCAGCTGATATTCATTTGCACTGACAAGGGGCTGGAATGCAGTTTGATTATGGATAGATTTTAGGTGTTGTCTTGGCTCTCCATGTCTTTTTGCAGCTTTCTTCATGTGTTCAATCCTTTTTCCCTGTGTCATTTCACATTTTTACACACAACTTAATTTCTGATCTTATTTGTTCTACTTTCTTTGTATGTATGGATTACTAGGATTGTTCCCAACATCCAATAGCACCTTTGGAAATATATTTAGGGAGAAAAATGGTGACGTTAAATACTTATTCAGCCGCTGTGTATGTGTGTGTGCGTGTACACACGCACGCACACACGCACACGGTGAACGACTGGTTAGCACATCTGCCTCACAGTTCTGAGGTCCCGGGTTCAAATCCTGCCTTGCCTGTGTGGAGTTTGCATGTTGTCCCCGTGCCTTTTCTCCGGGTACTCTGGTTTCCATCCACATCCCAAAAACATGCATTTTAGGTTAACTCAAAATTGTCCATGGGTGTGAGTGTGAATGGTTGATTGTTTATATGTGCCCTGGACATTTGATCGTAGTCTCCCCCAGCGTATTCGTCATTACTGTTTTGGGTATTTTCACCCTTCTTTTGATCTGTGTGTTTTGCCTTTTGCGTGACATAGACCAAAAGAACATCCATCCATCCATTTTCTGAGCCGCTTATCCTCACAAGGGTCGCGGGAGTGCTGGAGCCTATCCCAGCTATCTTCGGGCAGCAGGCGGGGTACACCCTGAACTGGTTGCCAGCCAATCGCAGGGCACATACAAACAAACAACCATCCGCACTTACATCAAAAACAACATCCATTGTAAAATAATTTCCGGGGGGATAAGGATTACAGTGTGTTTTGACATTTTTCTGTGTATGTCATTAACAATTTTCACGTTTGCAGTCCATGTACCATGACCGCCAGGGAGTAGCAGTGGTTCCACCCACAGTGCCAGGGGCCTTTCTGGGGTTACCAGAGAAGAGCATGCTGAGGAAGCAAAAATCTATAGGTATGTGTATGTAAGTGTGTATGTAATAGGTAAGGCTGGTGACTGGGAACCTGTACAGTTCTAGTAAATTGCTCCTTTATATTCTTGTAATATTATATAAATTCCTCGAGGACTTGCTGTATGTGCTAATTATCGATGAATTTGAATTGTGATGTCAGCAAGTGAACTGTCCATCGATAATACTGGAGGTCATTAAGATGAAGATTCATCATCAGTGTTTAGCTACTGTGTTGCAATGGACCACAAGTTTATTAATCACGTTGTGATTAACAATACTCTTATGACGGAAAAATTGAATTGTCATGTCTGACGTGACATTCTTTGGTCAGCTACATGGCAACAGATCTTCTAAATTTGACAGTTAAAAAGTTGAAATAAGAGAACATCTGCTCTAAACAAGACGACATGCAAGCTCATATCCATTTGTCAATAAAAACTGTTTTTGTCTATAGTTAACGAATAGCTTTTGACTCAAATATGTCAAGTTTTTGATTATTTATTTTCCAATTTTTTATTGTTCACTTTTCCA
Organism: Phyllopteryx taeniolatus; assembly: GCF_024500385.1. Lineage (NCBI taxonomy): Eukaryota > Metazoa > Chordata > Actinopteri > Syngnathiformes > Syngnathidae > Phyllopteryx > Phyllopteryx taeniolatus. The sequence continues at coordinate 39,385,090 of NC_084503.1, forward strand.
TTTTAAGGTACAATCTTTTTTGTTTTTTTTCGTGAGAATAATGCACTTTAACTTCACTGATGACAGATTTGATATTCTCTGATTGTACAGACAAGTGAAAAGAAAAGAAAAGAAAAGAAAAGAGAGAAATTGACTTACTCAATTGTTTAAACACATCTTGTGAAGGTAAAATTATGAATCCACGTTGGGTCATTCATTGTACGATTACTTTTTTTTTTTTTTACCATATTCTATTCTAAATCCATATTTTCTTTCTGCTGGATTTCTTCAAGGTACAACAGAGGAGGAAAAACAGGGATTCCTTACGCCTCCTCTACTTAAGTTTTCCCGCAGCCTCTCAATGCCAGATACTTCAGAGGATATCCCTCCTCCCCCAGCCATTTCACCCCCCTCACCACCTGCCTTCAACTCACCTGCTGGCTCAAAGCCCAAGAGTTACGGTACCACAAGACCCACCTTTACCCAGAACTCACCTAACGCAGTGACGACTATTAGTAGAACCACAGATGTTGGTACATTGAGGCGGGGCTACCACAGACAGAGTTCAGAGCATTTTGAGAGTACACGCACACGAGGGCGTACGCCAGTGCCCGAAAACCCGTACTCTGAAGTAGGCAATAAGAATTTGTATGTGCCAGCAAAACCAGCCCGAAGGAAGGGCATGCTAGTAAAACAGTCAAATGTCGAGGACAGTCCAGAAAAAACATGTCATATGCCAGCAAGCCCCTCGGGCCCAGTTTCCATGCCTACTACACCTGTTGAGCGAACATGCTCTTCCATCCCCATTCCTACCATCATTGTCAAGGAACCATCCACCAGCAGCAGTGGCAAGAGCAGTCAGGGTAGCAGTATGGAGATTGAGCCCAGCACTCCGGAACACCCATCTCTAATGCCAACTGTTGGTGGAAGTGGTGGTCTGCGTCCTGAAGACCCAGCGTCTTTAGGCAACCCATTTGCAGCAGCTATTGCTGGTGCGGTGCGGGACCGAGAGAAGAGACTCGAGGCAAAAAAACACTCTATTGCCTTCCAGTCAATAGATATGGGGGATGATGACTTAATTGGTCCTACCCCAACACCTCGCCTTCGCCAGTCAAAGTCCATCGATGAGGGCATGTTTGGTAGTGACGAGCGACTCCGAAGGATGATGGCTCCACTAGTGCACCTTGGACCACCTGTTGGAGGAGGCAGTGGAAACATGACAGATTTTAACACTCCGGAGCCTACCGTTGTTCGGGAGCCACTAAATACTAAAACAGGACAGTGTCCTAATCTAGATAGCCCTGTTAGTCTCCCAGCTACTCCTCCAAAGAGCCGATATAGGGCCAATGGGACCTATCTTCATCCTGTCACTGGTAAACCTCTGGACCCTAATTCTCCTCTAGCTTTGGCCCTCGCGGCTCGTGACCGAGCAATGAAGGAACAACAAAATCATCATCAAAATCAGCAACAAAATCCTCCTCAGGTTCTGCAAACTCCCAAACACGAAGCTCAGTCCCTCCCCCTGCAGCCAAGCCACAAACTAGACCTCAACCAGCCTCTCTTTATCGATACCAAGTTGCGGTCTGGGATTGAGACAAGTTTTGCGTCAATCTCCTCGGCAACCATGGGCCGTCCAGGGCGAGGTGGCTTGCGCAGGCAAATGACTGAACAGAAATACGAGTCTGATGTGGCTCGGGAGGAGCGACAGCATCACGTAGTTGAGGAGAGGAAAAGTGCACCTGCAGATGTGGCTGACACACCTAAGTCAGCTGGGCTGTTAATGGTTCACACCAGCACAGAAATAAGCAACAAGGTAAATAACCAAGAGTTGGAAGGACAGGATAGCAACAGGCCATCTGAGCTGAAAGACCCCAATCAACCTGATCCTCGCAGTGGCCAAACATTGTCTATTAATGCCCAGCCCTCTTCAACACGAAGACGTAGTATTCCTTTAGGAGAATCCTTGGATGAACCTGTGAAGCTACCTTTCCGGATCCCCCCTCCTCCGCTAGCGTCAGTTGACATTGATGAGGATTTTGATTTCACAGAGCCACTCCCACCTCCTCTAGAGTTTGCAAACAGTATTGACATCCCCGATGACCAGGCTAGTGTGATTGCACAGATGCTCCAGCAACAGAGAAGGAATGGTGGTCCTCTACTACCCCAATACAATGTCCATGCCCCTCTACTTGTCACTGATCAACACAAACGGGTGACGAACAGTATGGCCCCTTCATATCCTCCTCCTCCGCCAGACCCAGAGTCAGGGGTAGGTGACTCTGGTATTGAAGAGGTAGACAGCCGCAGCAGTGGAGACCCTCAGCACATGGAGACCACCAGCACCGTGTCAAGCATCTCCACCCTTTCGTCAGAAGGAGGCTACTGTGAAACCACTCTGGAGAGCCTTTATGCTACTGCAGATGGGCATTCCTTCCTAGTGGATAGACCTCCTGTACCACCCAAACCCAAAGGCAAATCAGTCATCAACAGAACCTCGCTTTACCATGATGCCCTAATTGAAGAACCACCTGAATCTTATGGGTCACCACCTCAGGCTAGTGCTGCTCATACTTTATCCTCTGAACCTCCTAGGACGCCCACTCAAAGGACATCAAAGCTGTGGGGTGATCAACCTCCTGAGCTTCATAGCCCTCCATCTACACCAGACGCCAAGAACACAGTTATCACAGAGTTGAGTTCCATTCTGCAACACATGAATCGCGATAGACCACCCAAATCAGGAGAAAGCCTGGACTCCCCCACAGGAAACCAAGGGGACTTTGGAACAAGGTATATGATGGCTCATTTCTTTTCTTTTTAAACTGCTCTGGTATTGACGGGGTAAACATATTTAGAATTTAGTCCTTTGTTAAGACAGTTTTTGAACCAATGTTGTTATACATATATTTCAAGGTAGGGGGGGATGAGTGTGGGCTACTTAAGCGATCATTGTTGACTATGTTTGGTGACATTATTTGCCAATGCTAGAGGAGACAGTACCAAGAATTCATTTGTTTGTGCTAGTAGTGTCAGATTATGAGGTCTTCCAGATTGTTTTGGGTTTAGGACCCATGGTTATAAAGTATACATTCTAAAAACAGCTTCAGCTGCAAAGGTACTCTTGCTGAGAAGAGTTATTGATACAGTGGTACTATTGCAATATTTGATTCATTTTTAGTTCATAATTGCACCGGCTGCACCACACTTTGCTTATTTAAATCTTACGCCTTATTCTCTGTTGGAATTTATTTGTGTGCAACGAGTTAGGCCTGAATTAACAGCACAGTGGGAGAAAAATGGCAGATTTTCACACCTCGGGAATATCATTGGTAATCAGGCAGAGATTAAAAATGTATGCCACAGGTGGAGCAATGAGATTTTCTGTCAGCTTCAAAGTAGTCCCAATTCATCAGGACCTGCAGATTTTGATTGGATATCTAAATTTTGAGGATTTTTTGATACTTTAAAAGGATAGAAATTAGAAGTCTGACTTAATAAAAGATTGTAATCTGACCAAACTGCATGAGGGCTGTAATTTTTTGGGATTCAGAGATGAAAATAGATAATCAGAGGTGATGTTTGCAAAAGTAATCAAGCACGTTGGCCCTGTCAAAGATTTTAAGGGAATCCTTCGCAATGTTCAGTGACGTTTGGAGGCTTTGTTATTTACAGATATGGATTTTATTTTTGGTTTTCCAGAGTTAAGAGAGAGAGAGAGAGAGAGCGAGAGCGAGAGCGAGCGCGATAAGATTCTTTGAAGTTTGTGTCTCATTTGATTTGGCTTGTCGGATTTTGTTTGTGCATGCATGCATTGGTCAATTGCCTTAACAGTAAGTCATAGGTATCAGTTTTTTCGGCCAATACTTAATTTCTCTCTTTTTTTGTGTGTGAAAATGAAAAGGGCAAATATGACATATTAATTTTTGATCAGTTGTATTAGGAGATTGACTGCAAAAGTAAGGATGATGATGTCATGTTTTAGTAGCAACAGAATCAGTCAGAATCCAATTTATAAAACTCAAAGAAGTGGGACAATGGTTTTATTGAAACAGTACCTGAACTACATCAGCTCATGTTTTATTAAACTCACATCTCGGTATGAGGGGAAAATAAAAAAGCAAAATAAATAATTCAATGGTGGCATGCATTTTGCATGGACAGTCCATCAGAGAGGTGTAGAAAGCAGTGGAAAAAAAGGGTTGATTGCTTTGGGCACTTCTTTTTTCTGGTGCAATAAATAAACAGATCAAAACGGTCACATCCATTTTTGTTAATTACAGTGTCTTGCCCAACAGCTGCTTAAGTCCTGCCTTGCATCGCTTCGTTCACGCTTCATGCCACATGCTATCATGTTATCCTCATTTCCATCATCTGTGCTTGGTCTGTTGACCTAAAACTTTCTAATCATTTCATTTTCAGCTCAACTCCATTTTCTCCAGTCTCCCGTAGTTCCTTCATCCCTTCTTTCTTCATGTTTCCCCAGTACACCCTCACAGGTAGGATCCATCGACTGTTATCATGCCACACTAAGTTATCCACGTGTATTTTTTTATTTTATTTTTTATTTTTTTGGTCAAAAGAAGATTTGGTAGACTGTAAACGGAAGTCAGAAAACAGAAATGTATCAAAGACAAAAAGACAAAAAGTAAACCCACAGTGCTTTTTAAGTGTTTCCTTTCTGTCATTGTTTAATTTCAAATAAAACAGCATATTCACAGGCATTGACTGTGAATATGCTGTTTTATTTGAAATTAAACAACTGATAATACAATACAGCAAACCCTTTTCACAGTGTTGTCAGACCACGTTCCGTTCGTTTCTTCCTGGAGTTATGTTCACTCCTGCTATCTGTGTTTGATAATGTAGTAAGAAAATTTAAATACAAAAGGTAAGATGATATTATAATGTTTAAATATTTATGATCACAGTAACTATAAATTAAGATGACGATGCAAAAGAGGGCAGCAATTTCTCAAATTATTATTAGACAGCATCCATTCATCCATCCATTTTCTGTACCACTTATCCTCACTAGGGTCGCTGGCGTGCTGGAGCCCATCCCAGCTATCTTCGGGTGAGAGGCGGGGAACACCCTGAACTGGTCGCCGGCCAATCGCAGGGCAGATATAAACAAACAACCATTCGCACTCACATTCACACCTATGGGAAATTTAGAGTCTTCAATCAACCTACCATGCATGTTTTTGGGATGTGGGAGGAAACCGGAGTGCCCGGAGAAATCCCACGCAGGCACGGGGCGAACATGCAAACTCCACACAGGCGGGGCCGGGGATTGAACCCCGGTCCTCAGAACTGTGATGCAAATGTCCTAACCAGTCCTCCACCACATGGGTAGTTGTATGTGCCAAGAGATTTTGGGCTCTATTTTTGTAGATGGTGCATTTGCGGTGGAATGCGAAAGCTGGCGGATCCTGATTGTCATGCAAGCGCAAGACTCGTTGCGCATGTCTGGCAATTTGACACAACACCGCTCTGCAAAAAGCTGGGTGTTCCAGCACAGCAAGGGTGTGTCCTTAGACCACGTCTAAATCTGGGCGCAGCTGGTCTCACACGATTTTGGTGAATTTGATGGGGGCACAGGCAGACAGATTCTAAGCTCCGCGGACGTGTGGTGGATGTCAGATGTATTTCATTTGTAAATATGTGAACAGCGGTCATCAAACCCTCTGAATCATTGTAGAAATCATTTTATTGAGCGCATTATTATTATTATTATCATCATCATCATCATCATCATTATTATGTTTTTTAAATCATTCCACTGGCCGGCACAGCTATAAAGGGGGTTTACACAAACAATCGGGAGTGGGCATAGATATATGAGGTCTGCGGACATATTTAAGTTACCAGCAGTTATTACCAGCTCATACTGTATTTTATAAGGGTGCCCACACACATTGTCTTTTGCCACACCAGCCAAGATCAGTCACAATGCACGGATCGCTGTGATGCATCCGCACAGAGACGTCTCCATGCAAGACTCTCATTGCGCCACATTTAAAGGGAATGAGAGGAGCTGCTGTAATTGCTGGCGAGTGAATTCGGGTGTAAACACACCCAGTGGCACAGCCTTCCCATTCTCGGATCTGCTGGGCTACGCTCATCTACGAAATTACCAATATCGGTCATTGTTCACAGATATTTCACAGATTACAACCTGAACGGTTGTCACCCGCCACGCTGGATTTACGCCGGCCACGAAAATAGAGCTCTAAGTTATCTGACCTCACCATGAAAAGGGTCCATTGCTGGGTGGCAAATCTTGTAGTCGTCTGGCATTCAGAAGATTGAGTGACTGTTACAATCCCCTCCAGTCCTGTCAAAGTGTCCTTCAGCAAGTTAGTGAAACCCTAGTTGCACCAAATGCTGCTATTATTGTGTGACTCAAACACAAAACAACATAGCAAACTCCAGTTAGTGGATTTATTGGCAGCCCCTCGAGATTGCTTCTCCTTGTCTTATCTCTCAAGTCTACTTACATTTTTTGATCATCACCTCTCATGAAAATGAATATACAGTATATGCCGTACATTTGGACAATAAACTCGTGATCTGAATAGAATGAAGTATTTTGATGCATTATGATTCACGCAAGGAGAAAAAATTATGTATGCCCATGTCAGATCTGATAGTAAACACTTTTAATGGCGCTCTCCATTAAGATAAGTGTGTTGTAACAGAATGAATCATGAATAATGCATAGTGAATTACCGTTTTTCATGACTTGGATACCAATGTTTCGACTACACTAGTGATGACAGCTTTCGTGCTGGTTGGTGTATTGTTTTATGGTTTATTATACATCTTTGTTAATGTAGTAAAAAAAAAAAAAAAATTGAAATTGATTTAAAATGATTTTGTTCTCAAAGTCAAGCATGGAATTTTTGTCTGAACTGAGGGTAATTGGTGGGTGACTGTCAAATGACTACCTGAATGCAGACAAAGCCTGTTGAAATCAGATGTTTTTGAAGTTCCTGTCCCATACAAATGAGCTGCTGCTCAACATCCCCCCTCACTTGTACTTACATTTACTCCAGAGACCATATATATGAATACAAGCAATTTTTTTCTTGTATTCATATTATGGAAAGGCTGTTTTTCCATTATATGTCCCCTTAAAGGCACAACCCATTTTAGCTGCCCCACTGTTCTGTATGGCTGTGGCATATCCAAAGCATATATATTAAACAGGTCTCTAATTGCTCAGTACCATCTCATACCGTCGGTGTCGTTTTAATGTGAGTGTAGTTTGAGGGAAAATTGTCTGATGTGATTAATTTAATAAGGTCACTGTTAGGGTGGTCTGATGAACAAGTTGCTTTCAGTTGTGAGCCCTAAAGCGGTGTTGAACATCCTGTTAGGGTCTACCGATTACTTTTTTGTTTGGTGCTCTAAAACAGGGATCTTCAATTAAAATTCAGTGGGGTTCGGTTGCAAAGGATTTCTCAGGGCAAAGGTCTGGACCGCAATGTTTCGATTTGTGTACCCATCCATCCATCCACTTTCTGTGCTGCCTATTTCCATTAGGGTCGCATGTGTGCTGCTGGAGTCTATCTCAATAGACATTGGGTGAACTGGTTGCCAGCCAATTGCAAGGCACATATAACAGACATGCAAACACCAAAGGCATGAAAAAGGTGACCAAAAAAAAAAAAACATTTTCGAGGGGGTCGGGGGGATCCCCCGAGCATCATGCAGATAATTTTTTTGTTTTGATTGTAATATAAATTAAGCAGGCGGATGACTGGTTAGAGCCTCTGCCTCACAGTTCTGAGGATCGGGGTTCAATCCCCGGCCCCACCTGTGTGGAGTTTGCATGTTCTCCCCGTGCCTGCGTGGGTTTTCTCCGGGCACTCCGGTTTCCTCCCACATGCCAAAAACATGCATGGTAGGTTCATTGACAACTCTAAATTGGCCGTAGGTGTGAATGTGAGTGCGAATGGTTGTTTGTTTGTATGTGCCCTGCGATTGACTGGCAACCAGTTCAGGGTGTACCCCACCTCCTGCCCGATGATAGCTGGGATAGGCTCCAGCACACCCGCGACCCTAGTGAGGAGAAGTGGCTCAGAAAATGGATGGATGGATGGATGGATAAATTAAGCAATCTGGAAGAGTACAATAAGGCAAAATAGATAAATTTTTTTCACAGAGAAAAACATTTATTTACATTGCTCAAGTACATGTTGATGTACAAATTTAAGATTAGAATTAAATTTGCCTCATTTCTTTGATTTTTTTGTTTTGTTTTGTTTTGGCCTCCAAATTGAACCACGCCCATCTCCACCTGCACCTTATGCCTGCTTCAAGCTGTGCCACATGAATAGCATCCTCCTCTTTAAGCACTCTCATTCTGGAAAAGAATTGACTAAAATCATTGTCTGTTTCTCCTCATTTTTCACTATTACCAACGTCAAAGGTTAATCCCAAATGCATCCTGCAGGAAAATATTAAGTACAATATTTTTCAGTTTTTATTGGCCATTTCTGAATTTGAAGTTCGTTCATTCTGTGTTGTGAACTAATCCCTAACATCGCTCCCTCGCTTAATACATTTAACACTAACAATAATAGTAATAATAATAATAATAAACAGATAATTGTAGCCGCGTTTCCTAATTATTACAAGATGTACTAGCGGATCAACTCTTATTGCCGATGTTACGTGTGCTTTATGGTTCCACTGGGACCACAACCAGGGCCACGAGCTGCAGCACCTCAACACGAAAATACAAAAGACCAGTGCAACAAATACCAGCAAAATGTTGCTTAAACATAAGAGTAGCAATAGAGGATGTCCGCTCCAGAGGTGGGTAGAGTAGCCAAACATTGTACTCAAGTAAGAGTACTGTTACAATAATGTGACTCAAGTAAAAGTAAAACGTAGTCCTCCAAAAAATTACTTGAGTAAAAAGTGCACAGTGAAATTATTACTCGAGTACTGAGTAAATGGTGAGTAACTTCTGATTTTCATTTTTTTTTTTTTTTACAACAGCATGAACATCAATAAAAAAAACTATTTTTAAATTACAAAATTAAATGTGAATGTGCAAATTCTGATGTTGCTGTGTGTGTGTGTGTATGCACAGTCAAAACTACAAAAAAACATCTGCAATTTACTGCAAGGTGTTTTCTCAAGTTATAAGCGGGCTGAAATATCCACGTTTGGCCAGACAGTGCCAGACAAATACTACAATACATGAAAGCTGTTGTTTTTGTTCGTCTAAATGTAAACAACAGTAGCGCGCCGTTGCCTCCATGGTAACGACAACCTTCCCAACATGGCCACCACGCACGCACGACAATTAGCAGGGCAAGCTTATCTAGTGTGAATGCCTGTGTCTGGGAAGCCCAATGGAAGACGTTGTGTGAGGTCATATGACTTTCTTGTGTCGTTTGATTGGTGAAATAGACTTAAACATCACTAGCGCTTAAATTGGATTGACGCAAAGAGCGCCCAATGCAGTTGAAGTCGTAGTCTCGCGCACAAAATAGTTGATAAATAAGCAATAATAAATAAATAAAAGTAGCGAGCGACATTAAGATCATTGTAACGGAGTAAAAGTAACGTTACTTCTTAACAGCAGAAGCGGCTGAAGTTTTTTTCTGGTCTCCGTCAAGTCCATGGCAGTGAACCTACCCAAAGCAGGTCCCAAGCGCACAGGCGGAACCTCAGGCTGCATATTAGTCCGCCGTGGAGTAATATTCACAATTACATCTGTGTGTGGATGGTGGATGTGTGGAATGGATCTATGCCAGCATTCAAGGAGTACGAAACAGCCTATGACGTCAGCGACGGGCCTGGCAGCGCCTTGCATGGCAGCAGTCGCCTATTGGTGTATGAAAGTGTGTGTGAATGGGTGAATGGGTGAATGTGAGGCTTTGTAAAGCGCTTTGGGCACTGTGATGGTGTAGATAAACCGCTATATAAGTGCAGTCCATTTACCATTTATGACCAAAATGTCGCTAAATTTACATTGGAATGCTATCTGAAGAGAACATTCATGTGCTCTTTTGTTGAGTTTAGTCATGTAGGCTCTGCTGTTCTGGGGTCTCACTATGGTTACCTTGCGAGTTATGCCCACCGAGTTCAGTGGATGGTCGAAGAACTTGTGTTTCATTTGGAAGTGCTGCTTAACGTTCCCGCTTTCTATTGAAACCACAGTCTCGCAACATATGAGACACAACAGTTTTGAGCCGGCTTCCAGAAGAATAGAAGCGTATTGGTCCGTCCATTCATTTTAAAAAATGCCACATAAAAATGTACTTTGCAAACTATGAAATGGGCCATGCCGCCCACATCTTCTTACACAAATCGCTTCCGCAAAAAAACGATTTGATTGCCTCATTATGGACATGTGACCACAATGAGCCAATCAAACCGTTTGTTTACACTTACACTTTACTCATACACAGTCTGTGACTGCAGCCTGTGGGAGGAAAAAAAAGTGCCGCGTGACAGCAGGCATTATCTTTATGTAACGGCAAGTGACCTTGGGTCTGCATGAGACCTTGACTTGGTCCGGACCCGGAACGCAATCTGCCATTTGAAGATGTCTGCTATAAAACATTTGTGTGGTTGTGTCAGTGTGTAAACCCGCTCACTTACACCGCTGGGGTCTCCGATTATCAGCCTCCACACACACACAAAGTAGCTAATCTCATGTGGAGAGGTCTGCCATGTAGTTTAGCAGAAATTATAAGAATGTCCGCAGCTAGACAGCAGCGCATAGTGACGATGCCGTCACGTTAAATAGGTGCTCCTGCCTCAATAGCTGTCAAACAGATGGCAACATAGACACACAGAAGATGGCCTAGATTCACACATGGCCAGCCTCTATAGTCACTCTTTTTTTTTTTTTTTTTTTTTTTACCCTGTCTCGCATCATCTTGGGCTCGCTTGCTATTGTGCACAATCTCTTGCTCTCATTCTTCTTCGTCACTGTACTGGAATGAACCTCGGTAGCAGCGGTGCCATCCCTCTTTTTGTTCCTGAGGATGATAATAGGGATTTTCTTTCTCTTTTTTTTATTCCTGTCTCTTAGCATCCCAGATTAAATGTGCGTTGGTTGTGCCTGTGGACGAAATGGTTGCCAAGCAACCAGCTGAAGAGAGCAGCCTTGGGGCCCGCAGTGATGACAGCCTGAGTTCGAGGGACATGTTTGCACGTGTTAGTGACTGTGTGTGTGTGTGTGCGTGTGTGTGTGAGCAGGAGGATGCCAAGCCTTACCCACAGCAGAGTTCAACATCATTTTATTCAGGTCACGTGCCACGCTGCTTTAGTAGACCAACATTACGTAACCAAGCACAGCCAAGTCAGAGTGTGTGTGTGTGTGTGTGTGTATGTGTGAGAAAGCAAGCGCTCTGACTTCTATAAATAAATGCAGCATGCACACGTTCACCAATGAATGTGACCCTTTATGTGTGAAGCGGAGTGTGCTAGAAAGAAGCAAGGAGTTGTAAGATGTGTAGGCGTGGTGCAAGCGAGGTCTCCCACCACCATATCAATATAGCTCTGCATCACTGAAGGCCAGCGCAGGATGTGCTAATGCTACTGCACTTATTTTATTTATTTATTTATTGCAGTCTTACGTTCACAGATATGTCACAGATTAGACGTGTTATTCCATGTTTCCATCAAATTGGTGTTTGCACAAAAACACAAGTTGTGAAGAGTGCCAAAATAAGTGTACAGGGGTTGGTTTATAAGAATATGTCGTAACGTGGCATATGAAGACATGCTCAGTTACAACTATACTTATTGTTTTGATTTCGTCTTTATGCGAATATTTACCGTAAATATGACCTTAACTACCGCAGTAGCATGTAGTGTAGATTAGACTACGGCTTTTTTCTGACTAACAGTAACTCACAAAAATTAGTAAAATTTTCACATTTTTCTAAATATTTCATGATATCTTTCCAGGGGACAACACTGAAGAAAAGACACTTTGCTACAATGTAAAGTAGTTCATGTTGAGATTGTATAACCTTACTGTCCCCTCAAAATAATGCAACGCACAGCCATTAATGTCTAAACCTCTACCAACAAAAGTGAATACACCCCTTAGTGAGATTATCCAAATTAGAAAGTGTCAATTCTGTGTGGCGCCCATTATTTTTCAAGCTTTATTGCATCGCTTTGGATTTGAAATCAGCACAGCTTTTGAGTTGAAGAGAAAAATTAGGGGTTTAATCTTGGCTTGTCACGCTGATTATGAGGGAGAAAAATGCCAACATATTAGAAGTTGGACAAGTTTAGGCACCTCATACTCAAGGAGAGTATGTACTGTATATGAATGGTATAAACAAAGTTTGTGTCGCGGTAGGCAGAGGTGGGAGTAAAGCCCAGTACACACACAGATCATTGGGTAGTTTTTGTCACGATTTGGTCCCTTCCCGACCAAGATTATTTTATCCTTTCTGAGGTGTGTTCAGAGTGAACTTGTCCCGATAATAGGGTCCAAAATGGGTCGGGCCAATGATCTTAAATAGTAATCATATTCAATATTTCTCACCAAAAATCTTCAGATGTGTGGGGAAAGACGACTTCTGCCAGTCATGACTGAGTAACAAGAAAGTAGGCGTAAATAAAAACAAACATGTCCGACTCTGTTATATTTTGTATTCGTGGGTTTCACCAGACGGCAAGAAGTATTTTCCAAAGGAAGTCTATATTGACAACAACACCATTCGACAACACTCCCGTCCCCGGACCTTTCGGCAACACTCAGGAAACATCGGCATACTGGTAGACTGCCTCTGGTAGGCCTTCAAAAGAAAAGCATCACACGATTCACACACCCAAAACACAAAGTCCGACGGACCTCAGAAATGCAGCACCTGTTCGTAGAGCTGTGGGAAGCACGACAGTGCTTATTTAAAGACCGCTAAAACAGACAAAACAAACAAAAAATCTCGTGAATTTGATACATCACAGCAAAGCGTCTTGTTAACAAGCCAGACAATGAATGGACAAAAAAAATCACAAGGTATGTGAAATCAAGCTTCAAAATGATCAAGAATTGAGACATTCTTTCAGCTTCCAGACGCTGTGGGTGTGTTGCTGAGAACGTCTGAAAATCACACCTCTTCCTGTCAATCAAAGACATGCATTGACGTCTGGCGCCGCTGCCTCGCAACGCAACGTGCCAGACGGCAGACAGTGTGGTCCAAATAACACAAAACAGATTTTTTTTTTCAGTTGTGGGCATAGTTTCCTGGCCAATTGTACGCTTTACTGGTAGAAGTGGGATTATGAACAAGGTAGTTGCAATACCACCAAATGGCCACTGCATGGAATAAGGGCGCATGGCGCATCGTCATCGCATTCTTATGACGTCATGATGTCAAATTACTGTTGGGGGGGGAAAAAAAAAGTCAAGTCCCCACTAAATTTCAAGCAAGTCGTGTCAAGTCATTACTTGGTTTAAGCAAGTTAGAAGTCAAGTAAAGTCCTTCTCACCATTATTGGCACCCATGAAATTTAAGTTCTAAATGTGGAATATCTCCTGAAGAAAATGAATCAAGTGAAACAACATTTTTCTCCAGGGAACTTGTTTGATACCAAAGAGCAAACGGTAACATTTTATGGCCAGATGAAACACAACTAGCCCGTGACCCTACTGAGGATAAGATGTATGGAAGATAAATGAATGAATGAATGAAACAAAAATAGAACTTTTTGGCAATGCACACAAAAAGTATTTTTACAGACAGTTGGGCCTTTCATGAAAAGAACACCCTGCCAACAGTCAAGCATGGTGGAGGATCCATAATGGTGTGGGGCTGCTTTTCTAAATCTGGTACTGGAGGCCTTGACTGTCTCACAGTTATCATGAAATCAGAAAATTATGAAGAGATTTTAGAGCCAAATGTCTTACCAGTGTAAGAGAACTTGGTTTGACGCGAAGATCTTGGGTCCTAAAGCAAGACAAAGACCCAAAGCACACATCCAAATGCACACAGGAATGGTTGAAAAGGAAAAAAATAGAACGTTTTAAAATGGCCAGCAATGAGTCCTGATCTCATTCCAATTGAAAATATTTGGGTGGAGCTGAAATCTGCCATTGGGGTAAAGAACCCTGCAAATTTTCAAGAGCTTGAACAAATTGCAAGGAAGAGTTGGAGAAAACACCTCCTGAGAAGTGCAAAAAGCTTATAGATGGATATAAGAATTGTATGGATGTCATGGACGGAACAGAGGATAGGACCCAAAAATGCACGACTCCAAAACAAATTGACAGTTTCCAAAAAGAGAGGTTTAATAGACGGGCATAGGTCGGTACACAGGCAGGCAATCCAAAAGAGGCAACAGTATCCAAAAACATGAGGCAAAGAGACAAGGTCGATAATCGGAACAGGGTCAGGTCTTACTGTGAATCTATGACGTGGAAACAAGGAATGCTGGAACGCGACGACAAGGTACAACGAACTGGCAACGAGAGGAAATGAGACACGAGGTTATATACAAGGGGTAATTAGGGTGAACGAGGCACAGGTGATGAAGATGCTCACATGAGCAGGTGTGTGTGAAACAGGGGGGGAAGACAAAACCCGGAACACACACACATATGACAGTACCCCCCCCTTAACGGCCGGCCCCAGACGGCCCTGGGGCCCCTGGATGCGCAACGTGGAAGTCCCGAATGAGCGAATCATCCACGATAAACGCAGACAGTACCCAGGAACGCTCCTCAGGCCCATAGCCCTCCCAGTCCACCAGATATTGAAACCCCCTGCCCCTCCGACGAGATGACAACAGCCGCTTCACAGAGAAGACAGGGCCCCCATCCACAAACCGGGGGGCCTGGAAGGCGGGACCAGAGGGGACTCCCGGGCTGGCTTGAGTAGGCTGACGTGAAAAGTAGGGTGGACCCGCATGGACCTTGGGAGCCTCAGCTTCACGGTGACAGGGTTGATTATTTTTGTGATGGGGAAGGGCCCAACGAACCTGGGAGCGAGCTTCTTGGACTCCACCCGGAGTGGAATATGTTTGGTCGAAAGCCAAACTCGCTGACCCACTTTGTAATTTGGGTGCCGGTGTCCTCCGACGGTCAGCAGCGGCTTTGTAGGACCGTCCCTGGCGCAGCAGCATCTGGCGGGCTCGCTCCCAGGTCCTCCTACAGCGTCTCACCAAGGTTAATGCCGCTGGAACTGTGGATTCTGGGGCTATGGCAGGAAACAGAGATGGTTGGTAACCATGCACAACGTGAAAAGGCGATAGACCAGTGGATGCAGAGGGGAGGGAATTGTGGGAGAATTCGACCCAAACCAGTTTCTGAGACCAGGATCGCGGCTCCCGTGAAGCGAGACATCGGAGCCCCGTCTCCAGGTCCTGGTTCAGCCTCTCGGTTTGGCCGTTGGTTTCAGGATGAAACCCGGATGACAGACTGACGGTAGCACCTATGAGTTTACAAAACTCCTTCCAAAATTGCGAAATGAATTGGGGACCCCTATCAGACACCACATTCTTGGGGAAACCATGGAACTTAAAAACCTGATTAATCATTAGCTCGGCAGTGTCTTTAGCTGAGGGGAGTTTTGGAAGTGCAATGAAGTGCGCCATCTTAGAGAACCTGTCAACAACTGTAAGAATGGTGGTATTGCCTTTAGAGGCCGGTAATCCTGTAACAAAGTCTACGGAAATGTCTGACCAAGGACGTTGTGGTATTGGCAGGGGTCGCAACTCCCCAGAAGGACGTTGATGAGAGGCCTTGTTAGCAGCACATACCTGGCAAGCATTGACGTAATCGCTAACATCCCTCCTAACATTAGGCCACCAAAAGCGCTGTTCGACCACCGATAGCGTCTTGGCAATGCCTGGGTGACATACCGTTCGGTTCGTGTGAGCCCAGTGTATGACTTTTCCCCTTAAGGTCGGAACCACATAAAGCCTGTTCTCGGGGCAGTCTTCAGGGCTAGGAGTGTCTTTCAGAGCCCCTTCAACCGCAGTCTCAATGTCCCAAACAAAAGCGGAAATGAAGCATGACTTAGGCAAAATAGTCTTAGGGTCGGACAAAGAACTCTCCTCGGAGAAAATGCGTGACAAAGCATCTGGCTTACCATTTTTAGAACCCGGTCGGTATGATAACGTAAAATTAAATCTAGAGAAGAAAAGAGCCCATCTAGCCTGCCTCGCATTTAATCTTTTGGCAGTTTTAATATATTCAAGGTTCTTGTGATCTGTCCATACTAAAAACGGAGTATGTGCCCCCTCTAGCCAGTGCCTCCACTCCATCAAAGCCACCTTGACTGCCAACAGTTCACGGTCGCCAATGTCATAAGGTCTGTGGGGTGGAAGGGATTTGGCCTTGGACTTGGAAAAAACATCTTTAATATCCTGATAACAGGTGGGCACTTCAGATAAATCAGGAGAGCATAGTGTCACTTTAGGAAGAACCCGTGTAGGGTCTTCCTTAATGAAATTCAGACTCACCTCTCCCGTGCCCTGGCTACCGGCACCGGCAACTTTGACGTGACAGTTGCTCACGGAATGACCCAACTGACCGCAATAGAAGCACCGCCCTTCCCTCAGCCGGCGTTGACGTTCCTCAGAGGAGAGACGGAACCTGCCCCGTTGCATGGGCTCATCCGTGGTGACGCTAGCCAGTGGATTGAGACTGGCAGCAGGGAATCTGCCTTGGTTTGGCTTGTCACCGAGGCTCGTCCTCCAAGTGCGCGGTGAAGCATCCTTCCGCCGATCTCCTTCCAGCTCGCGATCCAAAAGCCTTCTGTCGATCTTGAGGGCGAGAGCGATGAGAGTGTCCAAGTCAGGTGGCAGGTCTAGCGGGACTAAATGATCCTTGACGGCAGGGGATAGTCCTTGAAAAAAGGCATCGAGTAGCGCCCGATTATTCCAATGAGTCTCAGCTGCTAGAATGCGAAACTCAATCGCGTAATCTGACACCCTGCGCTTGCCTTGTTGTAAGGTGACAAGGGAGCGAGCTGCCTCACGATCAGGAGTGGAAAATTGAAAAATTTGCTCCATAGTCTTGACGAAAAAAGCCCATGAATGACACGCGGCGGAATTGCGGCTCCATTCAGCAGTAGCCCACGCCTCCGCACGACCAGTCAGGTGGGAAATGACGAATGCGATCTTTGCCCGCTCGGTGGGGAAGGCGGCTCCCTGCAGTTCAAAGTGGAGTTCGCACTGCGTGATGAACGGCTTAATGTTCCCAGATTCTCCAGAGAACCTCTCCGGTCGAGAGAGCTGTGGGCAGACAGCAGCGGAGGTGGCAGGTGGCTGCATGGTGACTACTTCACACGGAAATACCGTGGCAGTACTGGGTGTGGTGCCCACTGGTTCCTTCTCTTGAAAACATTTCAAAAGAAGTTCAAACTGCGAGGCCACCTGTCTCATCATATTGTCCTGATTCCTTGACAGTCCCTTTAGATGAAGGGCGGCAATCTGCTCATCCTGCTTCGCGAGGCGTTGACCCTGCGCTTGAAGGGCTTTGCGCACCGGGTCTGAGTCTGCTGGGTCCATGTTCTGGCCAGTTCGTTCTGTCATGAACGGAACAGAGGATAGGACCCAAAAATGCACGACTCCAAAACAAATTGACAGTTTCCAAAAAGAGAGGTTTAATAGACGGGCATAGGTCGGTACACAGGCAGGCAATCCAAAAGAGGCAACAGTATCCAAAAACATGAGGCAAAGAGACAAGGTCGATAATCGGAACAGGGTCAGGTCTTACTGTGAATCTATGACGTGGAAACAAGGAATGCTGGAACGCGACGACAAGGTACAACGAACTGGCAACGAGAGGAAATGAGACACGAGGTTATATACAAGGGGTAATTAGGGTGAACGAGGCACAGGTGATGAAGATGCTCACATGAGAAGGTGTGTGTGAAACGGGGGGAAGACAAAACCCGGAACACACACACATATGACAATGGAGGCTGTCATCACTGTCAAAGGGTGTGCAACCAAATATTAAGGATGGGTGCCAATACTGCTGCACATGCGCATTTCTGTTTTGCTTTGTTTTCTTTAAAATTTCAATATCTAAGTTGGAAAAAAAATATTTTCTTTGTTAAATTACTTTGGACCTCCAATTAAAAGATCCTGATGATATAAGTTTGGTACATCTCCATTTATTTCCGAAGATATGCAAAAAATGAAGTGGTGCCAATAATAATCTATTATATAATAATATAATAATCTATAACAACTATAATCTTGCTCAGTCACAACATACTGTATATTGGAGAGATAAATCACATTGCACATGCTAAATTCACATACTCATATACTCCTCTACAATGTGCAAAATCATCTGTGCACCAATACTGCCCTGAGCGTCCACTTTTTGTGACAATTTTGTATGGTCATGTGACGCACCGGTGAGGTTTTTTATTTTTTTAATGTAAAATACAGTATGTTCCTTGGCTCAATAAAGGTTGGCATACACTGCTATAAACAATATATTCCACTAGGCATCGCCAGTTTGTAATTGGCAAAATGACAGACTCAGTGAAGGTCATTGTTCATTATTTGACGTTAGCGAGGTAGTTTTTTACTTGAGTAATAGTTGACTCACCATTTTGCGGAAGTCCAATGCAACTGTTTCATGGGAAAAATAAAGGGAGCAGGAGAAGTGAAAGTTGTTCTACAACCCCAATTCCAATGAAGTTGAGACGTTGTGTTAAACATAAATAAAAACCGCACTCTTTTACTAGGAAGCCACGCTGTTGTAACACGTGCAGAATGTGGTTTGGCATTGTCTTGCTGAAATAAGCAGGGGCATCCATGAAAAAGACGTTGCTTGGATGGCAGTTTCTCCAAAACCTGTATGTACCTTTCAGCATTAATGGTGCTTTCAAAGATGTGCAAGTTACCCATGTCATTGGCATTAACACAGCCCCATACCATCACAAATGCTGGCTTTTGAACTTTGCGTCCATAACAGTCTGGATGGTTCTTTTCCTCTTTGGCCCGGAGGACACGACGTCCACAATTTCCAAAAACAATTTGAAATGTGGACTCGTCGGACCACATAACACTTTTCCACTTTGCATCAGTCCATCTTAGATGAGCTCGGGCCCAGAGAAGACGGCGGCGTTTCTGGGTGTTGGTGATAAATGGCTTTTGCTTTGAATAGTAGAGTTTTCAAGTTGCACTTATGGATATAGTGCCAAACTGTATTTACTGACATTGGTTTTCTGAAGTGTCCCTGAGCCCATGTGGTGATATCCTTTGCACATTGATGTCTGCGGGATCAAAGGTCATCGGCATTCAGTGTTGGTTTTCGGCCTTGCCGCTTACATGCAGTGATTTCTCCAGATTCTCTGAACTTTTTGATGATACTATGGACGGTAGATGATGAAATCCCAAAATTCCTTGCAATTGTACGTTGAGGAACATTGTCCTTAAACTGTTCGAAGAGGTGAACCTCGTCCCATCTTTGCTTGTGAATGACTGAGCAATTCAGGGAAGCTCCTTTTATACCTAATCATGGCACCCACCTGTTCCCAATTAGCCTGTTCACCTGTGGGATGTTCCAAACAGGTGTTTGAGCATTCCTCAACTTTCTCAGTCTTTTTTGCCACCTGTCCCAGCTTTTTTGAAACGTGTTGCGGCCATAAAATTCTAAGTTAATGATTATTTGCTAAAAACAATCAAGTTTATCAGTTTGAACATTAAATATCTTGTCTTTGTAGTGTATTCAATTAAATATAGATTGAACCTGATTCGCAAATCATTGTATTCTGTTTTGTTTAGCACAACGCCCCAACTTCATTGGAATTGGGGTTGTAATAGCAGAAGGCAGACAGATGGCAAAGACTTGTCAGTTCATTAATGTATCATGTTATTCTGTGCCTCCTATCTTGTGTGTGTGTGGGGAGGGGGGTAGTGTGTGGGTGTGTGTGTTTGTGTGTGCGTGTTTGTGAGTGTCTGTGTTCATACCAGATGTTTATCACACATCTAATATTGTCCCAAATGTCCTCTGTCTGTTTTCTGTGGAGAAGCTGGTGTTGAAAATACCCAAAGTCATCCAGTAATGTACCATGCACCTCAAATGGCCTCGTTCCATTTTGGCAGAATGACCCTCTTAGTCCCCTTCACTTCTCCTCAGGCTGTCCCATACAGTATGTTCCAAACAGGGCAGCACCATATCTAGGGTAGATGTAGGAAGCTGCTAGTAACCCCCCAAACAGTGTCATTTTGGCGATATGAAGGTCAGATGTGTCCTGTTTTGCTTCCCTCAGCTTTGCCCTCCCATCCATAGTCAAACACAACATTACCACACTTGGGGCAGGTTTGTAGTTCCCGACTAATTATGTCAGGCCCAATCTGGAAAATTGTTCATTATAACAAATCAGGCCTGATCCAGGCATAATAATCCTAAAATTGCATTGCTGAATAGATACAATATGCAATTATTGTTGTTTCTGGCATTTTAAAAATGTATACACGCACAGAAAATATCTGTTGTCCCAATTGCCTCTCATTTTGCCTGCGCCTCTTTGTCATGGTTACACACATGAAGTTTGCACCTGCCTTTCACACATGATAACAAAAGATGCAGAACCAGTCATTCGTCTGAGGTCTGATAAATCACATTGCATGTAAATTAAGACGCATCCTGGGTCCGCCCGGTTAGTAGATCATAGCTGTTATCCTGAGCAATCAAGTCTGTGCCCATTTCTGCACACACAAACCTTTAGTGAATTAGGCCCTTGATGTGCTGACATGTCAGGCAGCGAGGTAGGAGTGGTGTCCTCAGAGGAAGGTGAAGAAAGGGGTGATGTGATGTGCTTTTTTGGTGGTTGGGGGAGGAGGTCATCAAATGTGTGGCGCTTGTTCTCTAATGAGGACAAGCGCAAAAGAAAATATTTTGATTGAAGGTATTAATTGAACAATATGTTAATTAGCATTGTGGTTGTAATTGCAATTGTAATTGCATACATTGTGTATGTGCAGAATCACACTGGATTACACACTGAGAGCTTTTACTATTTTGGTTACCTCATTTAGCTACATGAAATATGAAGCACAGCTTTTTTTTTTCTATAAATTGTGAATCTATTTTAGTATACTTCACTGATCACAGGTGACTAATGAACTAAGCACGTCTGTTTTGGTTTGTACATAACTCTTGGAAAAGAATGAAATTCAAAACTGAGAGCACTGTACTTTTAATAGTTCAGAGCAGAGATGTGGACTCAAGTCAAAGACATGCGTCAGACTCAAG
This sequence comes from Phyllopteryx taeniolatus, assembly GCF_024500385.1. NCBI lineage: Eukaryota > Metazoa > Chordata > Actinopteri > Syngnathiformes > Syngnathidae > Phyllopteryx > Phyllopteryx taeniolatus. The sequence goes on from NC_084503.1 coordinate 39,406,286, forward strand.
TAATGAATTTGATGACTTTATACTCGACAGTATGTTAAAAGACTTTCAACTCGACTTGGACTTTAACAGCAATGACTCGTGTCTTCACTTGGACTTGAACCCATTGACTTGAAAAAAACTTGCTATTTTGACCAAAGCACTGAGAAAACAACACTTTGTAACTTTCTCCTGCTACAGCTACAGTTGGGCAAAAAAGCATTTTGTCAGCCAGAAATTGTACAAGTTCTCCCACTCAAAAAGATGAGCGAGCCCTGTAATTTGTGTGGACACGTGTGGACACCCTTATGCTTGAACATGGTGTTCGTTATGGACAATCCGTGATGAGCACAGAAGTCCAAAAACAGAATACCGCTCGGGTTCTGATCGCGGGGGCCGTTCCTCCCAATCACGCCTATAAGTATCCCCACACCTGCTCGGCGCCTCTCACCGTGGGCAACTCCAGCGTTGAAGAGAGTCCCACCCTTCTCGAGAGGACTGGTACCAGACCCCAAGCTGTGTGTGGAGGCGAGCCCGACTATATCTAGTCAGAACTTCTCGACCTCACACACCAGCTCGGGCTCCTTCCCTGCCAGAGGGGTGACATTCCACGTCCCTAGAGCCAGCTTCTGTCGCCAGGGATCGGATCGCCAAGGTCCCCGCCTTCGGCCCTAGAGCCAGCTTCTGTCGCCAGGGATCGGATCGCCAAGGTCCCCGCCTTCGGCCACCGCCCAACTCGCACTGCACCCGACCCCTATGGCCCCTCCCACAGGTGGTGAGCCCATCGGAAGGAGGACCCACATTACCCTTTCGGGCTGTCCCCATGGGTGCAGGCCCGGCCACCAGGGCCTCGCCTTCGAACCCCACCTCCAGGTCTGGCTCCAGAGGGGGGGCCCCAGTGACCCGCGTCCGGGCAAGGAAAACCTCGATCCACTTAGATTTTTCATCATAGGAGTCTTTTAGCCGTGCTTTGTCTGGTCCCTCACCTAGGACCTGTTTGCCATGGGTGACCCTACCAGGGGCATAAAGCCCCAGACAACTTTGCCCCTAGGATCATTGGGACACACAAACCCCTCCACCACGATAAGGTGACAGCTTCCAGGAGGGGATTGTCTGATTTTTTTAATTTTTTTATTTATTGATTTCTTTTTTTTGTTTATTTTTTTATTTTTTTTAAAGAATTTATTAGCAAATTATGGTGCAACATAAGTACTTGGTCAATAACAAACATTCATCTCAATATTTTGTTATATACCCTTTGTTGGCAATGACAGAGGTCAAACGTTTTTTGTAAGTCTTCACAAGGTTTTCACACACTGTTGCTGGTATTTTGGCCCATTATATTATATTTTGGGGCTGTCACTGGGCAACACAGACTTTCAACTCCCTCCAAAGATTTTCTATGGGGTTGAGATCTGGAGACTGGCTAGGCCACTCCAGGACCTTGAAATGCTTCTTACGAAGCCACTCCTTCGTTGACCAGGCGTTGTGTTTGGGATCATTGTCATGCTGAAAGACCCAGCCACGTTTCATCTTCAATGGCCTTGCTGATGGAAGTAGGTTTTCTCTCAAAATCTCACGATACATGGCCCCATTCATTCTTTCCATTTACACGGATCAGTCTTCCTGGTCCCTTTGCCGAAAAACAGCCCCAAAGCATGATGTTTCCACCCCCATGCTTCACAGTAGGTATGGTGTTCTTTCTCCTCCAAACACGACAAGTGGAGTTTTTAGCAAAAAGCTGTATTTTGGTTTCATCTGATCATATGACATTCTCCCAATCCTCTTCTGGATCATCCCAAATGCTCTCTAGCAAACTTCAGACGGGCTTGGACATCTACTGGCTTAAGCAGGGGGTCACGTCTGGCACTGCAGGATTTGAGTCCCTGGCGGCGTAGTGTGTTACTGATGGTAGCCTTTGTTACTTTGGTCCCATCTCTCTGCAGGTCATTCACTATGTCCCCCCGTGTGGTTCTGGGATTTGTGCTCATCGTTCTTGTGATCATTTTGACCCCAAGGGGTGAGATCTTGCATGGAGCCCCAGATCGAGGGAGATTATCAGTGGTCTTGTATGTCTTTCATTTTCTAATAATTGCTCCCACAGTAGATTTCTTCACACCAAGCTGCTTGCCTATTGCAGATTCAGTCTTCCCAGCCTGGTGCAGGTCTACAATTTTGTTTCTGATGTCCTTTGACAGCTCTTTGGTCTTGGCCATAGTGGAGTTTGGAGTGTGACTGTTTGAGGTTGTGGACAGTTGTCTTTTATACTGATAACGAGTTAAAACAGGTGACATTAATACAGGTAACAAGTGAAGGACAGAGGAGCCTCTTAAAGAAGAAGTTACAGGTCTGTGAGAGCCAGAAATCTTGTTTGCTTGTTTGTAGGTGACCTAATACTTATATTCCACCATAATTTGCTAATAAATTCTTTAAAAATCAGACAATGTGATTTTCTGTTTTGTTTTTTTCTTTCTCATTTTGTCTCTCATAGGTGAGGTATATCTATGATGAAAATTACAGGCCTCGTTCATCTTTTTAAGTGGGAGAACTTGCACAATTGTGGCTGACCTAATACTTTTTTTGCCCCACTGTATATGTGCTACTTACTGATTTAATACAGGAAAATATGATAAGTGACTACATAAGGCCGAACGTCTTAATGACTGTTTATTAGATCAAAGTGTCCCACACTGTCATTGCTATTGTGAAGTGAGTTCTTATCTTTTAACAGTTAATGCCTTGTTGGGTATGCTCTGGTAAAGGAATTGACCAATAGGTCATTATTTCACACACTACCTAAAGTCATGGTTTCATTAAAAAAAAAAAAAAAACAGTACAACATAAATCAACAATAAATGTGACAATAAGGTATACAGTCCAAGAACATACACATAAACGACAACATTTAATCAGAATCAGAATCTTTATTTTGTATGTCAAAAACACACAAGGAATAGTTGGAGCCGCTCCAGTACGACAACAGACAGTCAATTGACAGAGAATACTTTTGAGACGTAAAGACATTGAGAAAAACAGTCACTGAGCAATAAAAGATTGCTGGTAATCTGGTAATGCTGGTACAATTTTTTTGTTTGTTTGTTTTTTTGACAATTGTGCAAAAAGGTGCAGAGTCCTCGACCAATGAGAGCAGTTTGAATGACTAATAGAGCAATAGTCCAGTGCAATGACCATTGTGCAAAGGGCGCAGAGACTTCAAGAAATTTATGTAGTTGAAAGTGACTAGGAGTGCCATAATCTGGGACAATGTCAATATTGCAAATGTTGCAGATACTACTAAGTCGATTGTGCAAATGGTGCAGATGCTACTAAGGCATGACAGACTATGACAGTGAGTGCACGAGTAATGTACAACCCCAATTCCAATGAAGTTGGAACATTGTGTTAAACAAATAAAAACAGAATACAATGATTTGCAAATCATGTTCAACCTATATTTAATTTAATACACTACAAAGACAAGATATTTAAGGTTCAAACTGATAAACTTGATTGTTTTCAGCAAATAATCATTAACTTAGAATTTTATGACTGCATCACGTTCCAAAAAGCTGGGACAGGGTCATGTTTACCACTGTGTTACATCACCTTTTCTTTTAACAACATTCAATAAACGTTTGGGAACAGAGCCCACTAATTGTTGAAGCTTTGTAGGTGGAATTCTTTCCCATTCTTGCTCGATGTACAGCTTCAGCTGTTCAACAGTCCGGGGTCTCCGTTGTCGTATTTTACGCTTCATAATGCGCCACACATTCTCAATGGGAGACAGGTCGGGACTGCAGGTAGGCCAGTCGAGTACCCACACTGTTTTACTACGAAGCCACGCTGTTGTAACACGTGCAGAATGTGGTTTGGCATTGTCTTGCTGAAATAAGCAGGGGCGTCCATGAAAAAGACGTTGCTTGGATGGCAGCATATGTTTCTCCAAAACCTGTATGTACCTTTCAGCATTAATGGTGCCTTCACAGATGTGTAAGTTACCCATGCCATTGGCACTAAGACAGCCCCATACCATCACAGATGCTGGCTTTTGAACTTGGCGTCCATAACAGTCCAGATGGTTCTTTTCCTATTTGGCCGAGGACACGACGTCCACAATTTCCAAAAACAATTTGAAATGTGGACTCGTCGGACCACAGAACACTTTTCCACTTTGCATCATCCATCTTAGATGAGCTTGGGCCCAGATAAGCCAGCGGCGTTTCTGGGTGTTGTTGATAAATGGCTTTTGCTTTGCATGGTAGACTTTCAAGTTGCACATACGGATGTAGCGCCGAACTGTATTTACTGACATTGGTTTTCTGGAGTGTTCCTGAGCCCATGTGGTGATATTCTTTACACATTGATGTCAGTTTTTGATGCAGTGCCACCTGAGGGATCGAAGGTCACGGGCATTCAATGTTGGTTTTCGGCCTTGCCGCTTACATGCAGTGATTTCTCCATATTCTCGGAACCTTTTGATGATATTATGGACCGTAGATGATGAAATCCCTAAATTCCTTGCAATTGTACATTGAGCAACATTGTCCTTAAACTGTTCGACTATTTTCTCACGCACTTGTTCACAAAGAGGTGAACCTCGCCCCATCTTTGCTTGTGATTGACTGAGCAATTTAGGGAAGCTCCTTTTATACCCAATCATGGCACCCACCTGTTCCCAATTAGCCTGTTCACCTGTGGGATGTTCCAAACAGGTGTTTGATGAGCATTCCTCAACTTTCTCAGTCATTTTTGACACCTGTCCCAGCTTTTTTGGAACGTGTTGCAGCCATAGAATTCCAAGTTAATGATTATTTGCTAAAAACAATAAAGTTGATCAGTTTGAACATTAAATATCTTGTCTTTATAGTGTATTCAATTAAATATAGGTTGAACATGATTTGCAAATCATTGTTTTCTGTTTTTATTTATGTTAACACAATGTCCCAACTTCATTGGAATTGGGGTTGTAATTGCAGCAGTACTTGATGCAAATTCTTATTTGTGACAGATCTGTTTGTCACTTCAGAAATAAAGTGAGAAAAAGTAAGTCACAGCATAGCATTTTCATAGAATAACTGAAAGCCTACTCTCAATCGGTTTTGAAGGGGCAATAAACTAAGCCCCAGCCTGCCCTCCCCACCCCCCACCCCCCCACCCCTTGACAATTGGCTTTGAAGGTGCAAGAATTTTTATCTGCCTCATAGTTTTCAAATGAAGGTTCAATGCACTTATAAAATGTGTTTTCCTAAGTAAATATTGATTTAAAAATATATTATATAAATGCAGTATATAATATATACATGTTAATTAAGTATAAATATATAAATTCAAATATATTTTTAATTTTGTTGGTAAAATGACTCGAAGAGACTCGAAACTCAGTGTAGGACTTGCGACTTGACTCAGGAATTGCCTGTCTCGACTTGGGTCTTGACTCGGGACTTAAGGGCAAAGACTTGAGACTTACTCGTGACTTGCAAAGCAATGACTTGGTCCCACGTCTGGTTCAGAGTATGGTGTCCTAGTCTCACCATTCATTTTTTTTTTTAGTATACAAAGTTGCCACTGGGTGGTGTACAGTACAGAGATGAACTTATTCTATGCAAAGTGTGGTTGGTCTGTAGTCACAAAGCTGAAGTGTTGACATTCCTTTAGTACTATTATTTTCACCACAAATCCCACTCTGATAACCTGTCATTTTCTCTCCGCTCCCTCAGGATGCCCTCAAACGACTCAGGAAAACGTAACAACGCCACCGCTGCTGCCGCCCTTACTTCCACGCCTCCGAGCAGCCTTCCTTCTCAGACACACCCCTGCAGCCCTCCAGACTCCGCCTCCTCCCTCACCCCCTGCTCTTCGCTGCCGCCCTCGGTGTCGCCCACACTCACAGATGTCTTCGGCCTGCCCACCCCACCCATGGGCAGCGGTGGAGGTTACAGTCTGAGCTCGTCGTGCGGCGGGAGCGGGAGCTCACGTTCGCCGTCACCACTGACTCTCATGCAGGCGGCTTCGGGAAAGCCCTTCGCCTCCAAGCCCGTGGAGCTGTGGAGCAAGTATGACGTGGCCGACTGGTTGGAGAGCCTTCACCTAGGAGAGCACAGAGACGCTTTCCTGGATAATGAAATCGAGGGTGCCCACCTGCCCTCTTTGCAAAAAGAAGACTTGATAGACCTGGGCGTCACGAGGGTGGGCCACCGCATGAACATCGAGAGGGCCCTCAAGCTGCTGCAGGACAGATAAGCCCAGAGGACAGCGAAGCAGCAGAGGACAGCGAAGGGAAGGTCACACTCGGAGCACGGGGGGCAGGAGATCTCTTTGTACGACACACGCTCCAGTCAAGTTATCCAAGTTGAGGATAAGGGACTGTCTCTGGAACAGTGGGTCCTCAAACTGTGGAAGTAATTTATTTCTCAAGACTTGTGCTCATCCAACTACAGCTTTGGAATACTACTGACCTTTTCCATGTGCCCCACGTGTGGGTGCATGAAAACCAGCTGAGCTGGTATTTTTTTCTTCTTCTTCTTTTTGATCCTTTTCTATCTTTGCTAGAGAATAATATGAGAATATTTCTTCACTAGAGTCCTACCGGAGTTATATTTCTGGGTGCATCTAAGGTTGTAGAGAAACACTTTTGCTTTTCACCTGTTTTTGTTCACGTTTGAATTCCTAACTAGTGGCCACAACAAGCACATACTCACTTACTGCACACAAATCCATGCGTAAGAAGACACGGTCTTCACAGACATGGACAGACGAAGCATGAATACACACACTGTCACTGCAATCGCCTTCTCCTCGGAGAGTAGAGTGAGGACTGACGTGGTCGTTAGAGCCGAAGCTCCTGCAATGTGGCACCAAGCCAGCCAAAGGCCAGCACCCTTAGTGATGCCATCAAACGCTTCAACCATATTGGAGCAGTTCACCTGGATCAAGTCACATCAGCTTGTCTGGAGACAAAAGGGTACCTTGTCATCTTTTGGTTTGTGCGCGCATGTGTGTGTGTGGTTGATACACATTAAGGACATTCCCAAAAGAGAAGCGAAAGCTTCACTTTTTCACTCTTTTTCTTTTCTTTTTTTTACTTTTCAACCTAATTCCTTCCACTGGACAGAACTGTGTATCCCTGCGATGTTGACCTCCCAGATGCAAAGTTTAGTTCAGTAGCGATCTTCAAGCAACAATTTGACTGATCAGTTGATGGCGGAAGAAGGAGATGCATGTTACAGAGAAAGTAAAACAGAAGGCAAGTTGGGGGAAAAAATGAATATTTCAGTGTGAATTGTCATGCATCTAAATCGTGTCTCCAACACATGACTCTGTACACCATAGGTCCAGAAGTATTGGAAACATAACAGGGGTTTTTTTTCATGATTTTGCAATTACAGTACACAATTCAAAATGAAAAATCAAGGTGTTGGATAGATGTAGACTTTCAGCTTTACCAGTTACCGTTTCGGAATTAGACTCATTTTAGGGAAAGTTCATTCATTTTGAGAGGGTTAAAAGAATTTGGACTAACAAGAGGTTCATTTTTCAGGTATAGTACATTCTGTCGTTACTTCAACAAAAATGAAGCAGACAATTTCAGATCAGAATCAGAATCATCTTTATTTGCCAAGTATGTCCAAAAAACACAAGGTATTTTTCTCCGGTAATTGGAGCCACTCTAGTACGACAACAGACAGTCAATTGACAGAGAACACTTTTGAGACAGAAAGACATTGAGAATAACAGTCACTGAGCAATTAAGGGTTGCTAGTTATCTGGTAATGCCGGTACATGTTTTATTTTTATTTTTATTTTTTTGACAATTGTGCAAAAAGATGCAGAGTCCTCTAGCACTTAGAGCAGTTCGAATGACTAATATTGCAATAGTCCGGTTCAATGACCATTGTGCAAAGGGTGCAGAGACTTCAAGCGAGTACTGCGATAATCTGTGACAATGTTGATTGTGCAAATGTTGCAGATACTCCTCAGTCAGTGTGCAAATAGAGCAGATGCTACTCTGGCATGAGTGGCCAGTATTGGTCAACAACAGATATGCAAATAGTGCAGCGTGGCGAGACTACTACAGTGAGTGCACGAGTAATATATAATTGGGCCCACAGAAATGTGACAACAAACTCAAGACAAAAAGACAAAAAATTGCCAGCATGTTGTAATGGAATTGTAGGTAAGGTGTTTAAGAAGTTGATTGCAAGAGGGAAGAAGCTGTTGGAATGTCTGCTAGTTCTAGTTTGCATTGATCGGTAGCACCTAACTGAGGGAAGGAGCCGGAAGAGCTGGTGACCGGGATGTGGAAGGTCCGGAAGGATTTTGCACGCTCTTGTCTTAGTTCTGGCAGCGTGCAAGTCCTCAAGCGTGGGTAGGGGGGTAACGACAATCTTTTCAGCAGTTTTGATTGTCCGTTGCAATCGGAGTTTGTCCTTTTTTGTAGCAGCACCAAACCAGACTATGATGGAAGAACACAGGACTGATTCGATGACCGCTGTGTAGAACTGCCTCAGCAGCTCCTTTGGCAGGCCGTGCTTTCTCAGAAGTACATCCTCTGCTGGGCCTTTTTGAGGACGGAGTTGATGTTGATCGCCCACTTCAGGTCCTGAGAGACTGTAATTCCCAGGAACTTGAAGGTCTTGACGGTTGACACAAGGCAACTGGACAGCGTGAGGGGCAGCTGTGGCGAAGGATGCCTCCTGAAATGCACGATCATCTCTACAGTCTTGAGCGTGGTCAGCTCCAGGTTGTGTCGGCCGCACCACAGCTTCAGCCGCTCCACTTCCTGTCGATATGCAGACTCGTCACCGTCTTTGATGAGGTCGATGACAGTGGTGTCAAACTTCAGGAGTTTGACAGCCGGGTGCGTTGAGGTGCAGTCGTTCGTGTCGAGAGAGAAGAGCAGTGGAGAGAGGACACAACCTTGGGGTGCCCCAGTCCTGATGCTGCATGTGGATGAGGTGGCCTCCCCCAGCCTCACCTGCTGTGTCCTGCCCATCAGGAAGCTGTAAATAGCACTGGCAGATGGCAGGTGAGACGCTGAGCTGGAGAAGCTTGGAGGAAAGGAGTTCAGGGATGATGGTGTTGAACACTGAGCTGAAGTCCACAAACAGGATCCTCGCGTAAGTTCCTGCACTGTCGAGGTGTTCTAGGATGAAGTGCATTCCCATGTTGACTGCATCATCCGCAGACCTGTTTGCTCAGTAGGCAACTGCAGGGGGTCCAGCAGGGGGCCTGTGACACTCTTGAGGTGGTCCAGCATGAGATGTTCAAAGGACTGTCAAGGCGACAGGCCTGTAGTCATTTAGACCCGAGATAGCAGGTTTCTTGGGGACTGGAATGATGGTGGAGCGTTTGAAACAGGATGGTACTTCGCACAGTTCCGGAGACCTATTGAAGAGCTGAGTGAAGACTGGAGCGAGCTGGTCCGCGCAGACTTTGAGGCAGGATGGGGACACATGGTCTGGGCCTGCTGCTTTGTTAATCTTTTGTTGCTTGAAGATGCGTCTCACATCCTGTTAGCGGATGGTTAACGCAGAAGTCGGTGATGTGATAGTGGTCGGTGGTGCGGCTGGGTGGGTGTGGGGTATGCAAGTGTGCTTTTCAAATCTTCAGTAGAAGGTGTTCAAGTCGTTGGCTAGTGTGCGATTGTTCTCAGCTTGGGGGGATCGTCGCTTGTAATTAGTCAGCGATTGGAAAGCATGCCAGACTGATTTAGAGTTGTTAGCGCTAAACTGTTTTTCCAACTTTGCTGCATAGTTCCTCTTATCCAAGCTGACTTTGGGTGGGAGGCGGGGTACACCTGAACTGGTTGGCAGCCATTTATATTAAACATGATGTTTATAGTTTGTGTCACTTTGTCCAAATACCTTTAAGCCATTCAAAATGCAGGTACTCTGCATACAACAATTGTAATTCTGAAATGGTGAATGAATCTGTGTCACTCGTTCTTTCCATTTTCAATTGGTAATCAAAAAATGAAAGCTTATTTTGTTATTAGTCACTAAGGTGTAGCGGTAAAATTGACTGACTTTGGTGCAGGCACAGTGGGTTTAGTTCCCACTCAGTGATGTTGTGAAACTAACTGTGAATATTTGTTTGTCTTAATACGTGCTACGTGATTGACTGGCGACCAATCCGGTGTGTAGTCCCTCCACGTTTCGTCCGAAGTCTCCAGCTATCCATGACCCTTAACTGAAAAAGTGATATAGAAAGTGGATGGATAGTGTGTTGTTGTTTTTTTCCTCATACACCCAAAAAAATTATAAAATGCCTGATTTTTCATTTTTTTATTTTAGGATCAGATCGTTTCTCCTCACTAGGGTCGCGGGCATGCTGGAGCCTATCCCAGCTATCATCGGGCAGGAGGCGGGGTTCACCCTGAACTGGTCGCCAGCCAATCGCAGGGCACATACAAACAAACAACCATTCGCACGCACATTCACACCAATGGGCAATTTAGAGTTTTCAATGAACCTACCATGCATGTTTTTGGGATGTGAGAGGAAACCGGAATGCCCGGAGAAAACCCACGCAGGCACAGGGAGAACATGCAAACTCTACACAGGCGGGGCCGGGATTTAAAACCCGGTCCTCAGAACTGTGAGGCATCAAGTCTGCCTTCAAAAGTTTGGCTCTCTGTGGTTATCTGCCATTCCACTTAAACATGACATTTTTTCCAAATATGACATTGAAGCGTGTGTGGTGCAATCTATTAGTTTGTCTGAGATGTTGAAAAGGTTTCTCGGGGTTTAATCGACTTCATTCAGAATGAAGAAAATTAATCAAAATGTAATCAAATGTAACTAGTTATATTACTTTCGAGAAAAATATTGAAATATTTACGCTATTACGTTTTCAACAGAGTAACTTGTAATTTGCGACCAACTACATTTCCAAAGTAATTTTCCCAACACTGGATGTAATGCACTTAACACTTCAAACATGTTTGTCCTTGATATAATATCGCTGATGGATTATTTGATGGATGGTGGTTGTGATCGTGGCGGCAAATAAGCTCACGTAGCTTTACTCATGGTCGTTGTAAGCCCAACCAACCATTTAAATATAAAAATCAAATTCTCCATTTTGTATCTTTGATCTGAGTCCAAAATTTACAGTGATAGAAAAATGATAGATGGATTGAACGTGTCATATTGTTCCACTTCACTCACAGTTTTTCCCAATCCATTGTCGGGCTGTATAAAGGCAAAAACATAAAAGCTCTTGCCATTGACCAAATACTTCTGGACCGAAATGTTACAGAATTCTGTACTATTTATGACAATGGTACTATCGTTATATATTTAATAGTTAGCCTTTGTCAAACACAAAGGACACTTGTCACGTGACATCAGATCACTTCTGCTCAATCACTCCTATGGTGTATATTTACTTCCACTTCCTGTATATCCAGATTGTATTAATCACTAACGAAAGGTAAAGCGGTCATTATTTTATTTTTGAAAGTGTGTGATCATAGACTTGGGCCCAACTGTCACAGCTGATCAAGGGAAGAAACATGCTGTTCCTCCTTCCAGAGTCTTGTTCACAAACTAAACAAGCACTGTTGTGAAACTTAACATTCTATACTGGCATGCCAGTCACTCTATTTACTCAAGTGGTTTGCAGTCTTTACTGAAGATGTTTACAGTACACAGTTGTAATGCTACTGGAAGTTGGTTTCAGCTTGTCTTTTGATCAGCACATTTATTCAAGACAAAATAATTAGTGATATGCCATGGTAATAATAAAACATAACTAGTCTCACTTTCCCTTTGAGAAAAGATTTCTTTGCGTTTCATCTCAACAAATACTGGGAGTGGAATTGAATAGATTACATAGTGATCCGATGTCACTATGAAGAGTTAAGTTCCCACGTGACGTATTAACAAAACATTTTGGGGCATTATGTCAGTGGAGCCAGATGTGAGCTTATTTTGATCTAAATATGATTTAATATATATATACTTCTGACTTATAATAAACTCATATTTTTGTGTTATATCTAAAAAAAAAAAATCATATTTATACAAAAGCTATATTTAGATTAAATGACATTTTGAATAATCAAGCTGGTGATATACAGTTGAAACCAGAAGTTTACATACAGCATATAAAAACTTTTTTTTCTCACTATCTGACATGAAATCAGGATAAAATGTCCCTATTTTAGGTCAATTAGGATTAGCAAAATTTTGTATATTTGCTAAATGGCAGAATAATGTGAGGGTCTATCAACATTGTTGTTTGTTTGCAAAATAGAGTGCTGAGTTTTCATTTTAACATTTGAGATCTGGTTAATTGCTGGGTTTTTTTGTTGGTTTGGTTGGTTGTTTTTTTGTTTTGTTTTTTGTTACCAGGGTTGAAAACAGAATTGGCAAAGGTGAATTTATCCATAGACAGATATTTTTTTATGATAGCATATCGAACTCTCATATACTGGTACTTTGATTCAGGCTGCAACTGCGTCCAACATTACAAGGTTGATGCAATAAAAACGTTAAAATGACAAACAAACGATATTAACGATCTCACGGAAATGTTATTTTGAAAATATGGAAATTCAAACAAATTTGGACCAATTGTTCTGGAAGTGAATTTTTATAGATTGGCAGCTCTAGTGTATATAAACATTTGGTTTCAAATATAAATCCATGAAAAGCCTCAAGATGACTTACCTGTATATCCAATGTATTCCTAAACGATGCTGCAATAAAAAGATCAATTTCAGTGATGTGGCGCAAAGAAATCAAAGTAGTAGGATGCACACGCTTAGTAGAGGTTTGTCTTTAGGGATAAACAGTGTAAATATTCCTCTCCGAGACAGGCTCATGGCTTGCAAGTTGCCTGGAGGACTTGATTTTCACAATAAAGTATCCCTTGTCGGCTTCAGGGTTTTATGCTGAAAGAGTGTTAAAACACATACATACACTCTCTACCCTGCCCTCTAACCATTGCAAGAAATACGCCGACACAGATGGCAGATGTTTTCATCCGTATGGATTAGACGAAAGCATATATTGTAAACTGGATCGCTTTTTATTATGATAGAAGTGCCACGGTTACGGGCTGAGAAGTAAAACGCCAGTACAGTGTTGAAATGTGTATATAAGAGTGTTTTAACAGAAGTAAGTAACCATGTCTAATTGAGTGCATGTATAGAAGTATTTAAAGGCTTGGAGTGGCAACAATCCAAGGAAGTTTCCTTTCTGACCGACCTGATGGCCAAAGCAGCGCCCTATCATCCTAGTGAGGATGCCTTAAATGAGGTCCCAGGTCCCTTTGGTTCAGTACCCAACGGCTCTGTTTACGCCGAAGCCAATTCTTTCAGAGTGCATTCGATACACTTGAAAACCCAATGTTCCGCAAAGAGATGCACAGTACAGTTAGTATTAAAGAAAGTTAACTTCTTTGGTTTCATCACCCGCTCGGCTGCAAAGGCCAAGGTGCAGCCTTTGAGGACTTTACAAACGCTCTGTGTTCTGTGAACATTAGCGGGAGAGAGGCTGGCACGGGACAATGCTGCTATAAACCTGTAACTTATTTTCAAACAAACAGTGACGTGCGAGCAGGGGTCGAAAAGCACAGTATTTTTAAAAATTTGTATAGAGTTCTATGACATTTTCTAGAGATTATCTTGAAAAAAAGATGTTCGACACTGTTGTGTGGATTTGCCAAATACAGAAATATTATATCGATACAACCATGGATATTATCATTAGACTTATGGGTTATGTAAGAAGCAATATTTATTCGGAATGAATCTCCTTTGCTGTGTTTTATTTTTCCATTTTAAAGTGACATATCACGTTTGTCTGTATTTCACTGAAGTGTTGCCTAGATGCAGTCTACTCATGTGGTAGATTTCAGATATGTTGGCCAATCAAGTGACCACAAAAACCAGGTATCTTCTGACCGCAACTTGCCTATCTTATCATTTTATAAAAATCCCTGAATCAAGAGTGAAACTTGTGTATTTAAAAAAATAAATAAATAAATGTACATTTTTAATGTATGTCTGCAGGCCACCATAGTAGGAAACTGAAAGAAACATACATAAATCCACCAAAAAAATTAGGTGTGGCTGTTGTTTACTCTCAGTGGGTCAGCAGGTCACTAAACAGTGTTCTGTGTTAAAATGTAGAGCTGAGTAGATGTAGTAAGAATCTTTAGGAGTGTCACCAGCCAGGTTTAGGACAAACATGGCTCACTATACCCACTTCCACTCCCCCTTTTAACGCTGCTCCCACTATTCTCATTGTTCAACATTTGGCTGACCCTTTCTGTCTTTTTCTGAACTTATTTTGGTTTCATTATTAGATTTTGTTCTTTATTAAGTCTTTATATAGACTAAGATGTTTTCAGTAATTTGTGCAGATTTGTGTTTGTTTTTCTATGTTGCTGTAATTTTGTGCTTCAATCATCATCATAGAGTCAACTAATTACTGAAATGAATAGAGAATATTGCGGTAAGTGCACTCTTCATTCCCCCCCAAATCCTCAAGAATTCTTGTACGCCAACCAAAAGTCACTGTAAGAAATAAATATAACATTGCACTAATGTTGTTGTCGTCTTACTCCTTACTTGTGTGAGGACGCAATGCCCAGCAGGCTTGGAATCATCGGACCTTGTTCCATTTGGAATACCATGGATGGAGGTAAATGTAGTGACACAAAAAAATATACTGTGGGCCTGATCATTGTGCCTACAGGAAGTTAAAATGGAAGGAAATATGGAGTTAGTTCAAAAGGCTTCCACTCTCCTAGGAAGACATTCCACAAGATTCTGCAGGGTGTTTGTGGGTTTTTTTCTGTTGTAGCTAATCCCAAACCTGCTTGAATTCAGGCATTCCGTGATGTTCTTTCACAATAAACTCATGTCATTATGGGCATTTCTTTGTGCACTAGTATTGTGCTGAAACAGAAAAGGGCCTTCCCCAAAACTATTCCTCAAATTAGAAAGCACACAATAGTCGAAAAAAGGTCCTGGTGAGATGAAATATGAAAATACAGGAGAACAAAGGCGTGTGCTTCAAACAAACCAGAAGTTTAGCTGTACACCAGCATCCAACGGTCATTGCGGTGATGAAACAATAGATGTCCAGAAGACAGTCATTGATTTAATTTCTTTTTTTTCCGCAAAATTCACTTCCTTGTGCTGAAAAGCTTTAGGGAGATGCTAATTTCATTTTCCAGCATCTGCCCACACTGCCAAAGGTACCACCAATAGGTGGTTCAAAGACCACAGTGTTTCTGTGGTTGATTGACCATCAAACTCACCTGACCTGACCTGAACCCCATAGAACATCTATGGGCTGTTGACAAAAGGAAGATGAGACACACCAGACCCAACAATGCAGATACCAAAGCAACCCAGGCTTCTATTACACAGGCTGATCGCCTTCATGTTAGAGTGTATTGACACAGTAATTCCTGCAAAAGGAGGTCCAACCAAGTATCGGGTGCATAGACACGAACATTTAAGAGGCCTGGCATTTCTGTTTAAAATATCCTTTTTCATTATTATCAATCTTATGTAATATTCAAATTTCCTGAGACACTGAATTTCAGGTTCTCATTATCGGTAAACCATAACCAACAAAATAAAGGGTTGAATTATTTCACGATGGTAAAGCAAAGCAATTATATTTATATAGTGCATTTCATACACAAGGTAACTCAATGTGCTTTACATGATTAAAAGCAATTTTTTTAAAAAAGAAAAAAGAACTGCTTATAAACATTTAAAACAAAGGGGCAAAAAATAAAAATTCAATAAAGCGTACAGTGCAAGAAATATTTAAAAGTGGAAATGCTCTAAAAAGCATGGGGGGAAAAGAAGAGTTTTTAACCTGGACTTAAAAACATTCACACTTGGGGCTGACGTCACTTCTGTTGGCAACTTATTCCATTTGTGTGCAGCATAATAGCTAAATGCTGCTTCACCGTGTTTGCTTTGGACTCTGTGCTCCACTATTTGACCTGAGTCTGTGGATCTCAGAGCCCTACTGGGTTTATTATTACATTAGCATTTCATTCATGTATTCAGGACCTAAACCGTTTAGTGATTTATAGACCTGTAGCAGAACTTTAAAATCTATTCTAAAGCTGACTGGAAGCCAGTGTAAAGACTTTAGAATTGGAGTAATATCCTCTCACCTCTTTGTTCTGGTCAGAACCAGAGCTGCAACATTCTGAATGAGCTGCAGCTGTTTAATGCTCTTTTTAGGGAGTCCAGTCAGAAGACCATTACAATAATCAAGTCTACTTGAGATAAAAGCATGGATGAGCTTCTCCTGGTCTGCTTGACAGATGCAAGCCTTCACTCTGGATATGTTCTTCAGATGGTAGAAGGCAATTTTAGTAATTGATTTGATATGACTGTTGAAAGTCAGGTCGGAATCGATCAGAACACCAAGGTTTCGGACTTGGTCTTTGTTTTTTAAAAGAGAGTGACTCCAGATATTTACCAACAGCAATCCTCTTTTCTTTATTGCCAAAAACAATTATCTCTTGTTTTATTCTGGTTTAATTGAAGAAGATTTTGGCTCATTTATCTGCTTTAAACAGTGACACAACAACTCAATTGAACTGTAGTCCTTTGGAGACACTGCTAAATATAACTGTGTCATCTGCATAGCTATGATAGTCAAAATTAAAGTTCTCAAGAATTTGACTCAAGGGTAGCATATACAGGCTGAACAGGAGGGGTCCAAGAACTGACCCCATAGGTCATTGCCATTCGATGAGATTGAACACTTCCAATGGTTACAAAATATCCTTTCCTCCAGGTAGGACCCGAACCATTTAAGGACTGTTCCATTTAGTCCTACCCACATTTCCAACCTGTTCAGCAGCATATTATGATCTACCGTATCAAAAGCCGCACTGAGGTCCAACAAGACCAGAATTGACACCTTTCCCGAGTCAGTAGTCACCCTTTTATCGTTTAGCACGTTGATAAGAGCAGATTCTGTAGTGTGATGAGTTCGGAAACCTGATTGAAATGTGTCAAAAAGTCCATTTATATTCAAGAAATTGCTGAGTTGATTGAAAATAACTTTCTCAACAATATTGGCTATGAAAGGGAGATTTGAGATGGGTCTATAGCTTGCTAACATGGAAGCGTCCAGTGTTCTATTTTTTAACAGAGGCTTAATGGAAGCTACTTTTAGAGCTTTAGGAAACTCGCCTGACTGAATGAGCAATTGATTATTTGCTGCAAATAAGCTAGCACAGACTTCACAATAGCTTTGAAAAAGTCAGAGGGTAACTCGTTGATGGTTTCAGCTGCTGAACCGTTTTCTCTACAGTTTTTTGGTCCACTGTATCAAATTCTGACATGGTAATAGAGCTTTTCCTCGGTGGCTTCAGATGTAGTATCATTTTATCATTTTGCTTATTTGTGCTGATATTTAACCAGATGGATTGTATTTATTCACTCAAATAACAAGCAAATTCATTACATTTATCTGCTGTTAGAAGTTCTGGAGCTATCTGATTCGGGGGGGGGGTTGTGAGCTTGTCAACCACAGCAAACAGAGTGCGAGTATTGTTGAAGTTATTACTGATGATTTCAGAAAAGTGTTGCTGTCTAGCCCTGACTAACTCTTGGTTAAAATTACAAAGACTTTGTAGAGGTCATAGTCAATTTAGAGTTGAGTTTTTCTCCACTAGCGTTCTGCTTTCCTACACTTTGATTTTGAGGTCTTTACCATCATTGTGCTCCTCCACGGTGTTCTAGGTCGCCGCAAGATTGGCTTGCGTTTTAATAGCAGCGACAGCATTCATGACCTTTGAGATTTTACAGGTGAAATTATTCAAAAGTTCATCAAATGTAACTGGTAAAGAATCTATACATGGGGGTCACTTTCAGAAATAAGTGACAAAAGAAATGTAGAACTTTTTCCATGCTATTAATTTTTTTCAATTGATGTACGCATTTTATATTATGCAACCGAACAGAATGTTACAGTATTTTTCAAGGGACGCTTTGAAATTCCATGGGGCCAAAAGAGTAAAGTGCGAAGCGCCATCTGCTGGAGATTTTAAGTACCTGCAGGCAACACCATTATGCACATTTGACCGCAAAAGCTGAATAAAATGTATTTTTACTGGCCAGCATCACACTTTTATTTTTCCATTATTAAATAATTGTTTTAATTTGAGCAACGAAAATATGACTCATTTTAAACGTAGTTTGTATTTTTTTTAAATAATTGTTAAATGTGTGAAGTTGAAAATAAAATGTGCAGTAAATGTTTGGCTGATATGCAAAGAACGATGAGATTGCAAATTTTTCAGTACAAGTTACCTCGATCCTTTAGAATTTTGACAGAATGTAAAATATTGCATGTACAGTATTATCATTTTTTTCCCCAGTAAGATATCTAACAAAACTAGCAAGTCAGAAGATGCTCATTCCACAAATAAAAAGTCTTCAAACACAAAATTAGGCATGGTGGTAAAGGATATAGAAAACGGGGTCTTTACACACTAAGTACCACCCAAAACAATACCACTACCAAAATTACAATACAGCAGCGTAGTAAGTAGGGCCAAATGTTTATCTAAAACTAGTATTATCCTGAAAATATTTATATATAATACTACTATAAAGCCACTATAACATGATGCAGTTTTAACATTACCACAGTGCTTAGATATGGGAAAGTGGGAAAAATATTTACTTAAATCTATTGCACTTAAGTTAACGTGTACCTAAATGTTAAAAAACATTGTTCTTTAAGATTAAATGCAAGTATATTAATCTTTTAGGTTAAATACAACTGAATTGTGCTTGCTTCTTTGGCATACTTGAGAATTACTGATTTATAGCTTTAATGTAGTACAGGTACAATCAATAAATCAGAATACGATTAGATTTACAGAGCATAGCAAACAAAAACCCAAAATTCATCACCGCAAGAAATTTGAAAATTACATAACTATTCAAAACGACATTAGGTCCAAATTTACGACCTTCTGAAAGTATTCCTGTGTTTAATGAATCCGAGTTTCACGTTTCGAATTGAACGACTGAAATAAATGAACTCTTCAACTCAAATTTAAGCATGATCCTTGAATTGCACTTCTTTTGAGAGACACTGCTAAATTGTTTGAAAATGTACAAATTTCATTGAAAACTGTCAAAAGACAAATGGATACTCAAGTTGGCTTGTTCAATATTGATATATAATTAATATCTGATTTCCATGAATCACAGCATCTTGAACAATTCGGAAAATTGCACTGTCCATACAACACTTCGAAAATGCAAAAAGAGAAGCAATGAAAAGGCAAGAGGAAGACTTCTCACTTATCAAAGCAGATACACAAAGGAGTTTTTACTGTAATTCCATGCTGTTAAACGGCATCCCAAGAAAGTACAGTATTGCTTGAGCTCTTTAAAGAAACCATTATAGTGCCAAACAGCTGCTCTTATCTTCAGAATGCAGCTTTCCCATCCAAATTGCTGCATGGGAAAAATGTATAATGGTAACTAATGTCAAAATGTTTTGTTTTTTTCAGCAAGCTCCAATCTGTAAACAAAGTCAAAATATAAACCACCATATAATTCATATATTTTATTTATTGAAAAAAAAAAAAAAACGGGTTATATGACTCAAGCAGACAGAAGTACAGATAAAATAAATTTGTAAAGGTCACTTTGATGTTACAAAACCCCAAAAGATGGAGAATAATGAAAGCTCTCTCTCTCTCTCACACACACACACACACACACACACACACACAGAGATGGCTTGCTCACATTCAAAGACAAAAACAGCGATGGAATAAAAATATGTTTTTAAATCTACCATCTCTCAAAGCATCGTAACTCTTTAATTTCTCTGCACATGACTCATGGTATCAACAGTAATCAACAATGAGCTGTAGTGTACTGTTATTTCCATTTACATAAATTGCCCCTTAAATCTGAACATCTTAAAGAAGAAACAATGAACCAACAATGGTGGACTAAAGCAGATTAGCATACTGCATTAACTTCAAAACAAAGTCAAAGATTTTTATGCTTATCAAAAACAGTTTAAGTTAAAAGTGTGTTCGGGGGGATGCAATGAAGGTAAGCATTATTATTGTTTTGGTCCCTGGTGGGCTGTACTGGACATATATCAGCATATCCCCTTGTCTCAATTGAGAGTGAGGGTGGTCACCAGATATTTTTGTCAACACACATCTTTGGTAAAACTAAACTTAATAGGTGCAGTACTTTTTTTTTTTTGGAGACCAATGCAGCCAAAGCTTTAACTTTTTTTTTTTTTTTTTTTTTTTTTTTTAGGCCTAGTTTATTTATTTATTTATTTTTGTTTTCCGGGTGTTGATTCATTCTCAAGTAAGTTTGTGTACTGCACACAGACAAAATCATCATCATAAAAATCACTTGTGTGATGGAAAAAGGCGCAAAGGCTGATTTAGAAGACCTACGATGTCTTGCACAGTGTTGAAGCACTCAGAAAAGAAAGGAGACCAAAGCATGAAAAGTAGGAATTTAACAGCCTCTCCTCTTTCGGCAGAGTGATATCATTGCCGTACTTCAACGTAATTGGCAGGGAAAAGACCGTAAGCCCCTCTGCAAACACCACGCCACCAGCCTTCGTCGATCATCTCAATGTTGGTGATGATGTCATCGGGATCAAAGGAGATCTCATCTTCGCCAGCTGAAAGGAAAATTCGAATTGGTGACGGACGTAGACACAAATCAACTGTATCTGAGATGTATAAATAGAATAAAATCAAATTTTCAAAATTGCTCCCAGAAAAAAGCTTAATCAATCATGTATAAACCATGGACTGACACGACTAACTGCATCAACCCAGTGTGTGTGTTCCAGCAACAACATTTTGGGCTATTGACAGCTCTCACCTGCTTGGTAGTCATACAGGGCAACCGCGGTCACCCCGGCGTCCTCACCAATCGCATACTGCTGCCCCTCTGCAATAGAATGGTCATTTGTTAAGGTCAGTCACCAAACTTTTTGGAACTGAGAGCTACTTTTGGTAACTGCTAAACGCAAAGGGCTACCAGTTTAATACACACGTCTGAAATAATAAATTTGCTCAAACTACCATGACTAATTATATGTTGTTATTAATCATTAATGGTATACAGTACATCTTAGGGATGTCCCGATCCAACTTTTTCACTTCCATTCCGATACCGATATTGCAGCCTTGAATTTTGGCAGATACTGATGTCGGTCTGATCCAATATCAGCAATAATCATACAAACTGTACTTATTTTGTAGTATGGAATGTTAGAAAAGGCTTGATCAAGTGATATTACTCAAACAGACAACAACAATGAGAAAAACAGACCCATTTATTATTAACCAATGGGTTGCATAAAGTAACTAAACATAAGAATGTGCTACAGTTTCATAAAATGACTAACAAAATATTATTATGATAAAAATAACTTCAATAAAAGCAATAATAAAAATATGTTTTTTTTTAATTGCAAGTAAGCACTGCTTAAGTTAAGCAACTTTAAACATACAGTCCCCTCCAAAGGTATTGGAACGGCAAGGTCAATTCCTTTGTTTTTGTTGTGTACTGAAGACATTTGGGTTTCAGATCAAAAGAGGAATATGAGACAAAAGTTCAAAATTCCAGCTTTTATTTCATGGTATTTACATCTAGATGTGTTAAACAACTCAGGACAGAGCACCTTTTGTTCGAACCCACCCACTTTTCAAGTGAGCAAAAGTATTGGTACATTTAAATACAGCGACAGTTCTGTCTCTAACTCAAATGCCAATAAATCTATCAGAAGCTTCCAAAAGATCATCTGGATCCAAATTGTTTAAAGGCATATGAATCTTATTGTATGGAAACTTCTGACTTTGACGAAAATAATGAAAATCCCATAATTTTTCTGGCATTTAGCAAATGGTTATTCTAATTGACCTAAAACAGGAAAAGTTTAGTCTAATTTCATGTCAGAGTGATTAAAAAAAGCCTGTGTTGTAGTTTTATGTAAACTTCTGATTTCAACTGTACGGAGTATATCGTGGTTTACAATAACATCCATCCATTTTGTGAACCGCTTATCCTCTCTAGGGTCTCAGGGTTTTACAATATTTAACTATATTTGTATTTTCATATGTGGGTTAAAATAAAATAAAAAATGAAACATGGAGTGTCTCTGTTACGGAAAAGCACACGTTCAGTCAATGAAGGAAGTCAGTAGTTGATTTCCTCTCTATGTATTACTATTACAGTGCTGTGAAAAACTATTGGGCCCCTTTTCAAATTTCGCCATCGGTTTGTGACGTCAAACTGAAGTGCACTTGGGTTTTGCAGCAGGATCACGATCCAAAACACACGAGCAAGTCAACATACGAATGGCTTAAAATAACAAAGGTTTTGGAGTGGCCGAGTCAAAGTCCAGACTTGAATCTGATTGCACTGCAGTGGCATGACCTTAAAAAGGCTATTGATTCTCAAAAACCCTCCATTTTTGCTGAATTCAAACAATTCTGCAAGGAAGAGTGGGCCAAAATATCTCCACAGAGATGTGAAAGACTCATTGCTAGATCTAGAAAATGCTTGAGTTTAGATGTTGCCGCTGAGTTACTAGTTATTAGGTTTAGGGGCCAATACGGTTTCACACAGGGCCAGGTAGCTTTGAATAATATTTAAATATAATATTTTAATAAATGAAATAATTTAAAAAGCGCATTTTAAATTCACTTGGGTTGTATTTGTCTGATATTTACATTTGTTTGAAATTGGGAAACTATGGAAAATAATCTAAGAATTTGACAAGAGGGCCCATATATTTTCACGGTACAGTATATAACTACTGCAGCCAGGGCAATCAACGTCTTCCTTGTCATTGAACCACAAACAAACTTGGTGCATTTGTCAAGAAAATCGAGTACTGTGTATGTGGCGCCTCAAAAACATTTTCCATGGTTAAATGTGCGAAAGTCAATAGCCTAGTGCGCGGCGGGAAGTCGCCGACTGAATTTTTTTCCACAATTGTTTAGTTGAGTGGCTTTTAGCAGCGGGCCTAAATGATTTCTCACAATAATTATCAGCAAGGATTGAAGAACATAGGAAACAAACAACAGTACAACACTTTTTCGAGTGATCAATTCTACAGCAGTTGAAATAAATCCCAACGTTCCATCACTGGTGAGTCACTTTTAGAACATGCCAGCAGCCTAATCATTTGGTCCACCTGGTGCCCACGGGCACCATGTCACAGACCCCTGGTCTAGTGGTTCAGGGTAGGGATACTTCATCTCCAGAAGTACTTTAACGCAGCTTAATCCACAGCACAGTTTATGTGCTGCATTCAAATGGAAGCATTCTAAAATGAGGCTTACCTTCAGCAGGGGTCTGATAAAGCACTTCTGGCTGTTCGTAGTGACCCTGTGGTTCTCGTCCATACAGTTGCTCTCCATTCTCATCAGCAACATCGTAGGTAACATCTGCATTCTAAACAGGATGATAAATTCATTCTGTTACAGCCTCCAAAAGTGTCTGCGTGACATGTACACATTTGAATTGACATGTATTTAGGGGCATAAGACCAAATGATACAAACATATGCACAATACGTACGCTCTTTTACTTCATGCAACTGACTTGATAGCAACCATGACTTTGGGCCTAAATGCCATGAAGAAGTTTCTTTGCCATTATTTATGGCATCGTACACTATAATGTATTGTGCCATGCAAAATGGCTGCTGTTGGGCCAATTGTTCTCTCGTCACTCAATCCCTCTATCCTGTTTTCTCTCTCCATTTCAAATTAATCAATCAAACTTTATTTGTACAGCAATTTTCATACATAAAAAAAAAAATGCAACTCATCTACCCTCTGCGCCTCTACTATGTCTCCATCTCAACCTCATCGGCCGAGATAGATGGTCGCTCCTTGCCTCTGTTGCCAAGTGCTAGCTCATGTTCGGTTCGGTTGGATTTCTTTAATGTACACACGTGGACAAAATTGTTGGTAACCCTCTGTTAATGAAAGGAAAACCCACGGTGGTCACAGTAATAACTCGAATCTGACAAATGTAACAGTAAAAATGTAATGAAAATTAATCGATGAAAATCAGACTTTGCTTTTGAATTGTGGTTCATGAGATTTAAAAATAAAATAAAAACATTTAAAAAAACAAAACAAAAGAAAACCTCATGAAACAGTCCTTGACAAAACTGATAGTACCTTGAACTTAATATTTTGTTGTACAAAGTTTTGGGGTAATCACCGCAATCAAATGATTTTTGCATCTTTCAAAAGAGACTTCCGCACCTCTGCAGGTATTTTGGCCCACTCTTCATGAGCAAACTGCTCCGGTTGTCTCACGTTTTAAAGGGCGCTTTCTCCAGATGGCATGTTTCAGCTCCTTTCCCAGATGTTCAAAAGGATTTAGATCCAGGCCCATAGAAGGCCACTTCAGAATAGTCCAATGTTTTTGCTTTTAGCCATTCTTGGGTGTTTTTAGCAGTGTGTTTGTTTTGGGTCATTATCCTGTTGCTATGATCTGCGACTGAGACCAAGCTTTCTGCAGAGCTGCCAACTTTAAAAAAATGCACTTTTAGAACAATTTGTGCAAATTTGTCTGAATCTCCATGTTTTCAAAATGTCAAGAACATTACAGTAGGACAGTCATAATCAGAATGGTTACTAAATTATGGTTTCAATAATTGTCATTTGGTTTGTATTACATCAACCTTGTAATGGCAGACGCAGTTGCAGTCGGATTCAAAGTACAAAGATATATGACACTGACCACCACATTTCTCTCTAGAATACCCTGACAGTCTTGAGATTTCATTGTACCCTGCACAGATTCAGGGCGCCACCCTGCACCCTAACCACAAGTAAATTCTCAACCTAGGGGAAACACCGTCTTACTTTTGTCAGATTCAAGTTATTTCTGTCACCACTGTGGGTTTTTCTTTCATTCATAGAGGTGCACCAACAATTTTGTTCATGTGTGTATGAGGAGTGTGGTTCTTGACCCGCTCAACGTGGAGCAGTGATGCCGGAACACTCTAAAATATCTGCCATTTTTAGTAACAAGCAATGTAGCACATTATTTCCCGAAAGTAGTCAGATTACAATTACTCTTTCAAGCCAATGTGCATTACTACAGTCTAGAATGACTCGCCCTGAGCAATCAAAGGCTCCTGATGGCTAGAAGCAGCATCCCTCATGTCCATCATATATATATATATATATATATATATATATATATATATATATATATATATATATATATATATATATATATATATATATATATATATATATATATATATATATATATATATAGAGGCGATGAAACATTTATAGGGTTTTCCAATCATAACGGCCCTCTGAGGAAAACTGTATCCACAATGTGGCCCGTGACAAAAATGAGTTTGACACATCTGGTTCAATGAATAAAAAAATGTTTGGAAATGTATGGCTACATTAGTTTTATTTTCCTGAGTAAAAAGTGTTAGAAAGGTTCTAAATATCAAGTTTACGATTGCTGTTGCTGGTTTATTTCCACAAAAACAAGTGTTATGCTGCCATGTTAAGCGTGTAATGCATTGTGGGTTGATCATTCATTTAGAAACGGTCAGTTGAAAAGCGACATGGAGGAAAAGACTGACTGAGTGAGTAGGACTCACTAAAGGAAGGACTTAGGTTGTATAATATTTACAAAGAAAAGTGTGAGCTTTCAACCTCGTTTAGACTGCTACGGCGGAGCTAGCTAGCTGGCTTAACCAGCGCCACACCGCTAACGTAAGTGCTTCACCTCCCGTCAATCACCCTGAGCTTTATTAGTCAGCTGCTAAACTTGTCCCCGGGAATAAAAAAAGTTTTTTTCGCAGTTGACATCACACATCATTGTCATCGTATTAAAATTACAATGGCAGGAGGTGGTGTGTGGGTGCGTGTGTGTGTGTGATTGCATGTGTGTGACGGGGGTATGAAGCTTAGCAAGTGTAATTTCCCTCACCGGATGAATAAGGGTATCTATCTGCAGCACGGTGACAAGTGGTTGGCATGTCTGCATCACATTTGTGAAGTTTTGGATTTTAATTCCGGGAGCGCTGGCTTCCACCCACATTTCAAAACCATGCAGATTAAACATTCATAAGACAGAAAAGGCCAGACAAATATCTAAATATATATTGTATTATTGCTCATTTCTTTTGTGTTTATTAGCATATTTGGTATTGGAGTAATTAAAAAGTTATAAAAAGTAATCAAGTTCCATTACTTTACTACTATGGTATTTGGATTAGGTTACCAACTACCAGTACATATTTTTAACAGGTAACTTGTAACTATATGAAATTACATCTTGAACGTAACCCTCCCAACCCTGTATTTCTATCAGTTAAGAGTCTGTAGAAGTGTTGTGGAGAATGCTGCGCTTATTTACATGTGTAAGTACTTATTTGGCATGTCAAACCTACACTAAGCAGGTCATTTAATGTAGCTTCACACTACACACGAATACTTAAGTTATTGGTTCATGTTGATGTCGTTCTGCAACTTGTTTGGCATGTTTAATCAAGGAAAGTGTACGGTAAAGGTAATGCTCTTTTTGTACCATGGCTACGTGATTACTGTCTCCTGGCAGCTGCTGAATGCAACTAAAAAAGTAACGTGCAATCGAACTTTGTTACTTTTAAAATCAAGTAATCAGTAAAGTTACTTTCTCAAAAGGTAACTACACAACACTGCCTGTGAGATAATTTTTTGTGTGTGTTTGCATTGTATGACATTTGTAAAAAGCCTTTTTAATACGCTGAGGAACAAACTGTTAGTACGGTTACATTATTGCAACAATAGGGATGGGAAGACATTTTTTTTACAGTGGATTATGGCAGACGCAAAATTATGTTTTTTGTTTGAAGTAAATGTCAACATGCAGTACTGTGGTGTGCATCGCAGTCGTCTTTTTTTGTTTTATTCATGAATGTTTAAAGAAAAAAGACAAACGATAGAAAGTATTTACTGTTGTGAAGCCCACCTCGTATGTTGAAGAGAGAGCAGGCTGGACAGGTGAAGTTGGGCTCGGAGTGGGACTGGGGCTTGCTGCAACAGGAACCGGAGTGGGACTGGGGCTCGCTGCAAAAGTAACCGGAGTGGGACTGGGGCTCGCTGGAACAGGAACCGGAGAGGGCGCTTTGGCCCGCTCTTCAATTCTACGTCGTGCCTCCTCTTGCTCCTGTTTCTCCTTAGCCTGCCGACGTGTTCGCTCATCTTCAGCTCTCTTTCTGTCCTCTTCCTCCTTCTGCCTGGCAATATTCTCAAACTGGGCTTTAATACTTCCTGTGCTGCTGCCAGCTTGATGAAAGGAAGAATTGGAGATGTGAGATTGAGGGCCACTTTTGAAAATCACCTACTTAACTGCACAGTACCTACTCACTATTTACTTTTCTAGTGGCAAACCAGGGACTATTTGCTATAACTGTCAAAATTCGGCCTTTTATCTCATCTTTGAAGAAACTAACACCCCCTAATCTTTATCTTCTACTCAAAAGCTGTGCTGATCTGAAATCCAAAGAGATGCAACGTTGTCATCTTCAGTGATCTGTTAGTCGTTAGTGGCTTACAAACCTAAATTTTGCAGACAAGCTGGGCGAGACCCTCTTCCCCGACCCATTGAAAAAATACGCACTTGATGAATATATTTCGGTAAACGGTTGGATTCAAGTTGACAAATATGAACGTCCACAGCAGTGAATGGATTAATTATTAATTAATGTTTACTATAATTTACCACTGCCTTTAGTCATCAGCGGTCTGTGTTCTTGCTGCCCTCAGATGCCCCTCGAATAAATTAGCAAATGCAGGGAAAACGGCCTCCATTATTCCAGGGTCCGAAATACTAAAAAAAAACATATATTGCTACACAAAATTATCTTTGTGTAGCAATTGGTGAGATTTGTGTAACAATTTTTCAAAACTGTTTTCGCCAATAATTTGAATAAAAGTACTAGGTACTAAATCAGTTTAATTTTATGCTTTTCCACCCAAAATTTTACAACATTTTACTCCATATATACAGGCACATTTTTAACTTTTGAACATGTTATGTATAGAGAGACTTTTTGCCTTGTGGGGTAGCAGAAATCCTATTGTAGCAACCCTGCATATTGTTCATAAATCTGTGGTTTCCGATTGTCCATGAAGGTAACAGGACACATGTACAGGAAGCGAGGGTGATGGACGATGGAGAAAAGGACATTTGGCTACCGCGGTCATAGATATCTTATTTATCTCTGTGATCGTGCTAGTTAATGTTCTTCCCCCTTGTCTTCCTTTGGTGATAACGACACGGTGCCATGGAGGCGATGATTCGTGACTTATAATGCGTTGACACTGGACGCAAAGAGAGATTTCGCCTCAGAGGCTCGGTAGCCAGGGGGTTGTAATAAAATAGCGTACACCAAGCATTCACCGGCAGTAGTACCTTGAAAGCAGGGTGGTTGGGCGGCTGTTCAATGTGGACGCACAGTTTTTTGTTTTCACAATATAGTGTTTAGTACATCAAATTCATTTAAGAAATTTGTACTCTGTGTTACAGCCAGAAAGTAATGTCCAGCCATCCATTTTCTGGGCCGCTTATCCTCAAAAGAATCGCTGGAGTGCTGGAGCCAATCCCAGCTATCTTCGGGGAGGAGGCGGGGTACACCCTGAACTGGTTGCCAATAATGTCCGTGCCAAATACATATATATATTGTTTTATTTTATTTTTTTTTTTTTTCTATTCTCCTACTGATTATTGATCAAATAATTGAATAATAGTCAACCCCCCCAAAAAAAAACATTCAATTATTATTATTTTTTTAACTACTAACTTGCATTCTATTCTCATTTATGAGGGATTGAGTTCTATTCTTAAACTGCATATGTTAGTACTCAGTAGTGTATGGTATAAATTCGGTGTACAGAATTTAAGACAAAATGCTAAATGGTTAGCAATCGGGATTAACATTAGCGCGCTAGCGATTACCATTTTAGGTAAAAGAAAAAAAGAAAACGCTCAGTACCATTCAGCTCACTCATACGTCATTTTATATATACAACACCAATTCCAATGAAGTTGGGGCGTTGTGTTAAACAAATAACAGAATACAATGATTTGCCAATCATGTTCAACCTATATTTAATTGAATACACTACAAAGACAAGATATTTAATGTTCAAACTGATAAACTTGATTGTTTTTGGCAAATAATCATTACCTTAGAATTTTATGGCTGCAACACGTTCCAAAAAAGCAGGGACAGGGTCATGTTTACCACTGTGTTACATCACCTTTTCTTTTAACAACATTCAATAAACATTTGGGAACTGAAGACAATACTTGTTGAAGCTTTGTAGGTGGATTTCTTTCCCATTCTTGCTTGATGTACAGCTTCAGTTGTTCAACAGTCTGGGGTCTCTGTTGTCGTATTTTACGCTTCATAATGCGCCACACATTTTCAATGGGAGACAGGTCTGGACTGCAGGCAGGCCAGTCTAGTACCCGCACTCTTTTACTATGAAGCCACGCTGTTGTAACACGTGCAGAATGTGGTTTGGCATTGTCTTGCTGAAATAAGCAGGGGGGTCCATGAAAAATACGTTGCTTGGATGGCAGCATAAGTATGTAACTTTCAGCATTAATGGTGCCTTCACAGATGTGTAAGTTACCCATGCCATTGGCACTAACACAGCCCCATACCATCACAGATGCTGGCTTTTGAACTTTGCGTCCATAACAGTCCGGATGGTTATTATCCTCTTTGGCCCGGAGGACACGACGTCCACAATTTCCCAAAACTATTTGAAATATGGACTCGTTGGACCACAGAACACTTTTCCACTTTGCATCAGTCCATCTTAGATGAGCTCGGGCCCAGAGAAGCCGGCGGCGTTTCTGGGTGTTGTTGATAAACGGCTTTTGCTTTGCATAGTAGAGTTTCAAGTTGCACATACAGATGTAGTGCCGAACTGTATTTACTGACATTGGTTTTCTGAAGTGTTCCTGAGCCCATGTGGTGAGATCCTTTACACATTGATGTAAGTTTTTGATGCAGTGCCGCCTGAGGGATCGAAGGTCAAGGGCATTCAATGTTGGTTTTCGGCCTTGCCGCTTACATGCAGTGATTTCTCCAGATTCTCTGAACCTTTTGATGATGATATGCACCGCAGATGATGAAATCCCTAAATTCCTTACAATTGCACGTTGAGGAACATTGTCCTTAAAACTGTTCGACTATTTTCTCACGCACTTGTTCACAAAGAGGTGAACCTTGCCCCATCTTTGCTTGTGAATGACTGAGCAATGCAGGGAAGCTCCTTTTATACCCAATCATGACATCCACCTTCCCAATTACCAAGTTAATGATTATTTGCTAAAAACAAAGTTTATCATTCAATATCTTGTCTTTGTAGTGTATTCAATTCAATATAGGTTGAACATGATTTGCAAATCATTGTATTCTGTTTTTATTTATGTTTAACACAACATCCCAACTTCATTGGAATTGGGGTTGTATGTTCATTACACATCCATCAGTCTCTCAAAAGGCGCTCTTCCGTTTTAGGTCAAGTTTATCAGTGGCCCAGTACTGCGTCCGTCTGCAGTAAATATCCGTGTGAAACATGGGTTCCAGCGGCGCAAAGATAGTTGCGGGCGGACCTTTTTATTTTTTTGTCTGGGTGGAGTTCGAGGCAAAAATTTTGCGTCTACCTATTTTTTAAGTCGTCTTAGCAGAGTTATTCAATTTTTCTTCCCAGCCCTAATTCGGACCCTGTATTGTTGTTTGTTAGAATGTCTGACAGTAGACTGTACTGTGCAGCGGAAAAGCGGCAACTGGGGCCTGAGGTTGTGACAAAAAACAGATACCAGGGGGTGCTTACCAGCCTCCACAGGTCTAGTTTTCTGGTAAGATGATTTGGGCTTCTCAACATCCTCGAATGTGCTTGCACTCTGTCAAGCAGAGCCAAAGAAACATGTAACTGTAATTTACAGACACATGGACACAAGGATGCAAACATGAATGTACCTTATCCATCCGGTCATTCTGGACACCAAATTTTCCTCCAAACCCTTTGGAGTAATCTGGGAGGGGGAGAAGAGGTGGTAAATTATAGTGTTTATTTTATTTTGACACTTCAACCACAGTCAGTATCCAAACTTTTCTGTACCGCTCATCCTCACTAGGGCATTTGCTATTTAATTTCTCAATTCATTTAATGACAATCTTCTACTCCATTACCGGTTCCCAAAAAGGTCTCTGTATGAGACTTTGTAAGAATTCAGATGAAGCAGACTGTGGTTGAATTAGTTCACACAACAGAAAAACTGCAGAAATCAAAAGGATATGCTGATGGACTCATGCAAACCTACAGAAAGGAGGAACAGGAAAATGCATAGCAGAAGGACAATCTTTAAAAGCCAGGTGCTTGGAAGGTCAAGAAGTCATTTTGCT
The DNA here is from genome assembly GCF_024500385.1 of Phyllopteryx taeniolatus. Lineage (NCBI taxonomy): Eukaryota > Metazoa > Chordata > Actinopteri > Syngnathiformes > Syngnathidae > Phyllopteryx > Phyllopteryx taeniolatus. Next base: position 39,437,734 of record NC_084503.1, read on the forward strand.
TTGGCTGCAAACTGAAGATCAAATTTGGTATTTGGTATCATGCAAAAAAAAAAAAAAAAAGCATTGGCTCAAAATAACACGAACAAAGAAAGAAGCATCGTGGCAGTGTTAGAAACCGATCATTGAGAAAGAGGCATAATAATGTATCCATCCATCTTTTATACTGCTTGTCCTTATTAGGGTCACAAGGTGTGCTGGAGCCGTGCCTAGACTGGACTGCAGTGGTCGCTAATCAATCCCAGAGTACAAACTACCATTCAGACTCACATTCCCACCTACAGGCAATTTAGTCTTCAATTAACGCATATTCTTTTGGAAAGAGGTCGAAGTACCATGAGAAACTCCACAGAGAGATGTTCCAACGGAGATTCAAACAGGTGGGTAGTGACACGCTAAATTTACTATATTACATTTACTCAAGTAACATTTTGGATAAATTGTACTTGTCAGATTAGTTTGAAGGCACCATACTTTGTACTTTTACTTTGAGTATTTATGTTAAGACGTATCTAAACTTTTACTCTGTTGCAATGATTGACGTGCTCGCTACTTTTATTTATCCACTATTGCGGGCGATAATTATAGAAATAATAATTTTAGACTTCAGAAAAGAAAAACAAATATCACACAGCCATAAGTATTCAGACCTTTGCTCAGTATTTAGCAAAAGCACCCTTTTGAGCTAATACAGCCATGAGTCTTCTTGGGTATGATGCAACAAGTTTTTCACACCTGAATTTGGGGATCCTCTGCCATTCCTCCTGGCAGATCCTCTCCAGTTTTGTCAGGTTGGCTGGTGAACGTTGGTGGACAGCCATTTTCAGGTCTCTCCAGAGATGCTCAATTGGGTTGAAGTCAGGGCTCTGGCTGGGCCATTCAAGAACAGTCACAGAGTTGTTCTGAAGCCACTCCATTATTTTAGCTGTGTGGTTAGGGTCATTGTCTTGTTGGAAGGTGAACCTTCGGCCCCGTCTGAGGTCCTGAGCACTGTGGAGAATGTTTTCGTCCAGGATATTTGGCCGCATTCATCTTTCCTTCGATTGCAACCAGTCGTCCTGTCCCTGAAGCTGAAAAACACCTCCAACACCATGATGCTACCACCACCATGCTTCACTGATGGGACTTTATTGTACAGGTGATGAGCAGTGCCTGCTTTTCTCCACACATACCGCTTAGAATTAAGGCCAAAAAGTTCTATCTTGGTCTCATCAGACCAAAGAATCTTATTTCTCACCATGTTGGAGTCCTTCAGGTGTTTTTCAGCAAACTCCATGTGGGCTTTCATGTGCCTTGCACTGAGGAGAGGCTTCCGTCGGGCCACTCTGCCATAAAGCCCCGACTGGTGGAGGACTGCAGTGGTGGTTAACTTTATAGAACTTTCTCCCATCTCCCGACTGCTCTCTGGAGCTCAGCCACAGTGATCGTTGGGTTCTTCTTTACCCCTCCCTTCTCCCCCGCTTTCTCAGTTTGACCGGACAGCCAGCTCTAGGAAGGGATCTGGTCGTCCCAAACGTCTTCCATTTAAGGATTATGGCGGCCACTGTGCTCTTATGAAGCTTAAGTCCAGCAGAAATGTTTTTGTAACCTTGGCCAGATCTGTGCCTTGCCACAATTCTGTCTGAGCTCTTCAGGCAGTTCCTTTGACCTCATGATGCTCATTTGCTCTGACATGCACTGTGAGCTGTAAGGTCTTATATAGACAGGGGTGTGGCTTTCCTAATCAAGTCCAATCAGTATAATCAAACACAGCTGGACTACAATGAAGGTTTAGAACCATCTCAAGGATGATCAGAAGAAATGGAAAGCACCAGAGTTAAATATGAGTGTCACAGAAAAGGGTCTGAATACTTGTGAATGCTGTGTGATACTTCAGTTTTTCTTTTTTAATAAATCTGCAAAAAGATCAACAATTCCGGCTTTTTTCTGTCAACATGGGGTGCTGTGTGTACATCGAGGAAAAATAAAAAGGATTTTAGCAAATGGCTGAAATATAACAAAGAGTGACAAATTTAAGGGGCTGTGAATACTTTCCATACCCACTGTCTATATCATCATCGTCATCAGCCATTTTCTATCCACTGCAGGATGACGGTCTTTTCACGTTTCCAACTACTACGGCATTTTGCAATTTGTTGCCAGTGTATTCTGGTGTGTTTAATAACTTCATCTATCCATCAACTTTTAGGTCTTCGCCGTGGCCGCTTTGTTTCCAGTGGTATTCAGTTGATCGTTTCTTTGGTCCACCTTTTGTCAGCTCTTCGGGCAACGTGGCCAGCCCATTTCCATTTATGGCTTTTTATTTTTTTAATGACGTCGCTAACTCGCGTCTGCTGTCTTATCCGACTGTATCTTTTCTTGTCGCGAATGCTTATTTTAAACATTTGGCATTCCATGTTCCTTTGGCTTACACAGAGCCTTTGTATAACTTTGGCATTCGTAGTCCAAGTTTCACTACCGTAAGTGAGGACTGGTAAAATACATTGATCAAAAACTTCTCTTTTCAAGCAAATGGTAAGACTTTTCTTGAATATAACACTAAGCCTTCCATAACCCTGCCAGGCAAGCTTGATGCGGCGTTCAACTTCAGCGCTTGTATTTCCAGCCATTGTTACAAGTTGGCCTAAATAGATGTAGTCGACAGCGTCGCAGACATCGTCTTTGATATCTTTTTGTGGACAGTAATGATTGAACATGACCGTTTTGTTTTTGTTCATTTTGAGACCTGAGCGATGACTTTCTAAGTCCAATTCCTGAATGAACGACGCTGTAGTTGTTCAGCAACGAAGGAGAATAAAATGTCTGTAAAACGAAGATGGCTCAAATAAGTGCAGTTAATTTTTAGTCGTTATTTTTCCCAATTGATCTTTTTCAATATTTCTTCAAGCCAAGCTGTAAGTCACAGTGTCACCTTGCCTGACCCCTTTTCCTAGACTTATGTGCACTGTTCCATCATCAATTCATATTGAACCAGAGGAATCGTTGTATATTGACTATAACATTTTGATATAGGTCGGCTCTATCCCTTGATTTAAAACCCCTGCAGTATCGAAGTGGTGATGACTGAGTCAAACGCTTTTTCATAGTCGATGAAGGCTACACACAGAGGCATTTCGTACTTGTGTCGTTCGATTATTTGTTGAACTGTCTGTATGTGGTCCATTGTATTAAAACTGCTACGAAGATCCGCTTGTTCTATCAGCTGTGCTTCACTGAGTTTGATTCCAATAGGTTTGGCCAATATCTTTGCAAATACTTTATAAATCGTTGAGAGCAGGCTTATTGGGCTATCATTTCTTAGGTCCATTTTATCACCTGATTTATGGCGCAAAAGGATTTCTGTGTCTTTCCATGTCGCCAGTACTTCTTGCAAGTCCAAGCAGCGTTGAAATAGTTTTACAAGGATCTTATTAAGTTTGTTGCCTTCTGCTTTAAGCATTTCAACAGAAGTTTTATCAAGTTTTTTCCGGCCTTAAGTGAACAAATGGCGTTTTCAACCTCTTCATTCAGGATACATGGAACTGGGACTGCTTCTAGCTTTCCAGTAATCATTCGTTGAGGGTCACTGTACAGGTTTGTAGAAAATTCTTTAACTCGTACGATTTCTTGGCGGCTGTGACATATCGTTCCATCTGCCATTTTCAAACCGAAAATTCTTTCCTTGTGGCAAATTAATGCGCATTTAACATTTTTTATTCCATGTCCAGCTTCAAGTGTTTTCTAAACAAGCCAAACGTTGTAAGTTCTCCATTCTTCTCGTATCTTTCTCCGAATCGTCTTGCACAATTCAACATACTCAATTTTGTTGATAATGCTACTACTTCATTTCTCATCGCTTTTTCCAAAGGGTCGAAAGTAGCTTCACATAATCTGGTTGTCGTCTTTCTCGTTGATGCCGCTACTTTGTGTGCAGTTTGAACAATGCCGTTTACAATTTCGTCGTGTGTTGACCAATCTGTGTCGCAGCATTAGAAGAGCTTTAAAGCGATTAGCCATATATATATATATATTCATGCTCTGATTAAAAAAATAATAATCTTACCAGTTACTCTTTTCACTTACTACTTTCTTACTCAAGTAAATATTTGGAGGGCTACTTTTTACTTTTACTTGAGTCATATTATTCTAAAGTAACAGTACTCATACTGGAGTACAATATTTGGCTACTTTACCCACCTCTGGATTCAAACCTGCATGTCCAACTTAAAAAGCTTTTTTGAAATGGTGATTTCATTTATTAAGAAAAAACTAAAATTACCTGGCACTGTCTGAAAAGGTAATGGCCCCTAAACCCAATAACTGCTTGAGCCATCCTCAGCAGCAACAACTGAAATCAAGTGTTTTCTATAACTGGCAATGAGTCTTTCACATCTTTGGGAAGATATTTTGGCCAACTCTTCCTTGCAGAATTGTTTGAATTCAGCAAAAATGGAAGGTTTTCAAGCATAAACGGCCTTTTTAAGGTCATGCAATTGCATTTCAATCGGATTCAGGGCTGGACTTTGACTAGGCCACTCTAAAACCTTCATTCTGTTTTCTCAGCCATTTAGAAGTTGACTTGCTGGTGTGTTATGAATCGTTATCCTGCTCCGAAACCCAAGTGCGCTTCAGCTTGAGGTCACAAACTGAAGGCTGAACATTTTCCTTTGGGATTTTTTGTTAAAGAGCAGAATTCATGGTTCCATCAATCACAGGTCCTGGGAAGGTTCACCACTGTTCCATGTTTTCGCCATGTGAGGATAATGGCTCTCCCCATGGTTCGCTGGAATCCTAAAGCTTTAGAAAGGGCTTTTGTAACCCTTTCCAGACTGACAGATGTCAATTACTTTATTTCTCTACTATTCTGGAAATTCTTTGGATCGTGTCATTTTGTTGCAGTTTTTTTTAGATCTTTTGTCCGACTTGGTTTTGTCGGGACAGATTCTGTTTAAGTTCCTTCATTGAACAGGTCTGAAGGTAATCAGGCTTGGGTATGATCAGTGAAAATTAACCACAAATTGTGATTAGCCACAATTAATTCACAATTTAACAAGGGGGTAATTACTTTTTCACACAGGACCAGGACCAGGTAACTGAATAGTTTTTTTTCCCCTCAATAAATAAAATCACCGTTTAAAAACAGCATTTTAAGTTCACTTGCTTTATATTTGTCTGATATTTATATTTGTTTGCTGATCGTAAACAAAGTGGAGAAACTATGCAAAAATATTAGAATTTGAGAAGGGAGGGCAATACTTTTCATGCCAATGTATGTGCATTAGTGCTGCAAAGTTCATGGTGTGTAAAGACAGTGGAGTGCAGCCCAGGGGTGGTAGGGTTCATCTGAAAAAGGAAGCCAGTGTTTCATGAAGGTAAGGCATGGCCATATAACTGAAGAGGAAAGGACAACAACTCTGGGGAAAGGAGGGCGGCGGGCGAGATAAAAAAAATAAAAAATTTAAAAATAAAAAAATCAACGGCTACGGAGCTGATATGTATTTTGTCAAGGGAAGGCAAGACATGGACCAGGTGGGGGGGGTTCTGAAATGGGAAGGAGGAGGAAATTATTTGTGCCTTTCTGTGACCCATGCTTGGCCAGGTGCTCCTTGTACTCATAGCCCAGGGCACTCTGGTCCTGCCTCTCCACCTCTACCCCATACTGCCCTCCAAACCCACGCTTATAGTCTGTAACATAACACACACAAATACAGTATGGACAAACAAAGACAATGCAATACAACACAAACATAGATATGCAAGAGCAGACCACTCAAGACAGACAAATCTTGAGTGATTAAAAGTTGAACAACATTTGGTGTTGAATGTGCTTTTGCGTTTGTATGTTGTCAAGATTGTGTGGCCAATGACACAGGCCTCTGGAGTTTACAACCAAACATAAAGCAAACACAATACATCGGCACTGAATTGTTCAAATCTGCTCTGTGTGAGAGTATCTCCTAAGTGGCTGACATTTAATGCTAAATCCAAGCTAAGGTTTCACTTCCTTTGTTTGTTCCTCTTTTGGTTTGACTCACATATTGAGGAAGTAATCATCCTTTGGAAGACTATACATCACAAACCAAAGGAGAAGCCACATCAGATAAAGGGGAAGACATTTAAAAGCTTGCTGAGGAGATATTGGAAATTTGTATTATTTACTTTTTTTAAGAAAACTACCATGAAGTTATTGGTGAATCAGGCAAATTGTTAAACTTTAAGTGCTTGAGGTTTGATGAGTAAAAAAATTAGAGGGAAAAAAAACATGTTTCATGCTTATGACTAGGGCACGACCGGTATGGATTTTTCTTTTAGGCCAATGACAATTCTGATATTTGGCCCAATAAAATTTTGCTAACCAATTAATCGACAGAGGAATTAAGAAAATCTATATTATGCTAAACAAAAATATAAACGCAACAAATTTTTTTTTGCTCCCATTTTTCATGAACTGGACTCAAAGATCTAAAACTTTTTCGACATACACAAAAGGCCATTCCCCTCAAATATTGTTCACAAATCTGTCTAAATCCGTGTTAGTGAGCATTTCTCCTTTGTCGAGATAATCCATCCCACCTCACAGATGTGGCATATCCTGATGCTGATTAGACAGCATGATTATTGCACAGATGTCCCTTAGGCTGGCCAAAATAAAAGGCCACTCTGAAATGTGCATTTTTCACAAACTGGTCAGAAAACCAGTCAGTATCTGGTGTGACCAACATTTGCCTCACGCAGTGCAACATCTCCTTAGCATAGAGTTGATCAGGTTGTTGATTGTGGCCTGTGGAATGTTGGTCCTCTCCTCTTCAATGGCTGTGCAAAGTTGCTGGATATTGGCAGGAACTCAAGTCGGTTACGACGACGAACTGCAGTCCGGTCAAGACCCCGATGAGGACGACAAGCATGCAGATGAGCTTCCCTGACATGGTTTCTGACAGTTTGTGCAGAAATTCTTTGGTTATGCAAACCGATTGTTGCAGCAGCTGTCCAGGTGGCTGGTCTCAGATGATCTAGAAGGTGAATATGCTGTATGTGGAGGTCCTGGACTGGTGTGTTTACACGTAGTCTGCGGTTGTGAGGCCAGTTGGATGTACTGCCAAATTGTCTGAAACGCCTTTGGAGACAGCTTATGGTAGAGAAATAAACATTCAATTCACGGGCAACAGCTCTGGTGGACATTACTGCAGTCAGCATGCCAATTGCACGCTCCCTCAGAACTTGCGACATCTGTGGCATTGTGCTGTCTGATAAAACTGCACCTTTCAGAGTGGCCTTTTATTGTGGCCAGCCTATGGCACACGTGTGCAATAATATTGCTGTCTAATCAGCATCTTGATATGCCACATCTGTGAGGTGGGATGGACTATCTCGACAAAGGAGAAAATGCTCACAAAAACAGATTTGGACAGACTTCTGAACAATATTTGAGGGAAATCTACTTTTGTGGATGTAGAAAGTTTTAGATCTTGGAGTCCATCTCACAAAAAAATGGGAGCAAAAACAAAGTATTGTGTTTATATTTTTGTTCAGTATATGTATCTCAACGCTGAAACGTAATGAAACCTTGGTCATGTTGTTTTGGTTTGAATGTCATTATCTTTGTCTTATGTTTCAATGCGTTAAAAAATAAAAAATAAAAAAAAATTTGCCAATTTGAAAAGGCCTAATATCAGCAGATTAAATCGGCCAGGCAATATTTCGGTCGGGTCCTACTAAAGACACTAGTGCTGTACTTAAAGAGTACAGCACAATAACAAGCCAACAAATGATCACTTCCTTTGAAATTGATTTTTAAATGTTGCCAAAGCTCACCTTCAGCAGAGAAGGTGAGGTGTTTTTGACAATTTATCACCACTTCGAAGTTACACTGGTTCCCAACAAAACAGGACATTTTCAAATCAGTGGAACATATAAGCCATCTTTTCTTTCAACTGCTTGACAGTATTTCTGATCTTTTTATCCAAGATATGAACACAGTTAATTACTTAAAGATGAGCTGAAGGGAATTGTGTTCATTTCATCCATCCTAAGCACCCCTGCATAGATGTGCATGCATATTCTACAGTCCTGACAAGTTTTTCAAAAGTGGCCACCTACAAAGTCAAAGTACATCCTAACCAGACAAATACAGTACCTTTCTGGGACTCATGGAGCTGTAGATTCTCCTGGTGGTCCCATCCCAGAGCAGATTTATCCTGCCGGTCTGTCTGTACACCGAATTTGCCTCCAAAACCTTTGACATAGTCTGTAGAAACACATGACAAAAAAAGAGTTGTTGTCCGCTCATTGAATTACAAAAAATAGCTTTAAAACAACTACAGTAAGCCTTTTTTAGCCTAATTTATTTTGGGGGTTGGGTTCTTATCTTCCCCACACTCCTATTGACCTCTACCATACTCTTATAAACATTTTCTATACTTTTAAACACCTTGTAAACTCTCATACATACAGTAATGCACAGAACATGATTTACAAATCATTGTATTCTGTTTTTATTTATGTTTAACACAATGTTCCAACTCAATTGGAATTGGGATTGTACATAGCGTATAGTACTACGAAGTTGGGACATTGTCTTAAACAAATAAATACAGAATACAATGATTTGTAAATCATGTTCAACCTATATTTAATTGAATACACTACAAAAATATTTAAGGTTCAAACTGATAAACTGAATTTTATGGCTGCAATACATTTCAAAAAGTTGAGAAGTTGAGGAATGCTCATCAAACACCTGTTTGGAACATCCCACAGGTGAACAGGCTAATTGGGAACAGGTGGGTGCCATGATTGGGCATAAAAGGAGCTTCCCTGAATTGTTCAGTCATTCACAAGCAAAGATGGGGCAAGGTTCACCTCTTTGTGAACAAGTGCGTGAGAAAATAGTCGAACAGTTTAAGGACGATGTATACATCGATGAATATCTTGTCTTTGTAGTGTATTCAATTAAATATAGGTCGAACATGATTTGCAAACCATTGTACACAACTTCATTGGAATTGAGGTTGTGGATTTTATTCCTTGGAATGTGCTTTAATTAATTTACTTTTACAGTTTTAATGTTTTAGGCTAGGAAACATTTATTATACCACAAAGAAATTTACAGCTTACACTCAAAACCCCACGATATGGTGACTTAGGCACGATATTAGTTTTTTTTTTTTTTATTTACAATGCACTGATTCCGCACTATTTCTTGACAGCTAGGTGAACCGCGATATATCGAGGGAACATTGTAAATTCAAACTGTATTTATAGTACAAACTTTAATCAATTATAGGGGAGTTCACTAACTGGTACATATTTTTGTTGTTGTTAAACCACCAACGGAAGAGGATCATACAGACAGATGCTAGAGTGATGGGGAACGCAATGATGTCCCAGTTCGCCAGTAGTCAGGATGCAAACTAGCATCACGCCAACAACTAGTTGCAATTCAAAAATGTATATATATGGCTACCGAGGGAAATGGGAAATTCTTGACAGCTCTTATTTTCACATAAACGTATGTGTCTAGTCCAGCGCTGCCCAAGCAAGGAATATAAGTACAACATTTTGAAGGATGTCAGACAAGCAGCTACAGGAGAGTTTATCTGCTGTGCTGTGCTTTAGAGTCCTGACAAGTCTGGACAGACCACAGTTTGTCTCAGTCAGAGCTTCTGGGCGCACAAAACCAACACATTAGCAATGGTGTTTCTAGTACAGTGGACAAAACAAGGAATATAAATACAAGAAAGCATAATTTCACAGTATGATTAAAAAAAGAAGGCATACAATAAGAAGGCTGAAGAGTCAATAGTGTTTAGTTTATACCGTTTTGTTTCCTTTCATGTTAAAGTAGTCCTCATAAATGTGTACACCCCAACAGATTTATTAGAAAACCTTGCATTTCCTTTGAGAATCAATATTTTCTCTGGTATGCTCCACTGCAAAATACTCCCACAAATGTGCCCCATTGATTGAAAATGAGATTTGTCAATGTGTGCACAGAAGATTTTTCGTTACCATGTTACAAAAATTAGTACACGCCATTGAAAGTCTTAAATGTTTAGAAAATGTCAATTCACAAAACTTCAACCACCGATGTTCTAATGATCCAAATTATGAAAATTGTTCTTGTGCTTACTCGGAAATTGGCAAAAAGCATACTTTTCAAAAGGGTGTGTACTAATTTCTGTCAAGCAAATAAGCACTGTACATTTCAAATAGATTTATAGATCCATTTACCATAGAGCACCGATAAAGTATCTCTTTGGATAACTGGCTCAGCTAGGTTTTTAAAAACATTTTCACCAGCTCCCTACTTTTTATTGCCATCTACCTTGTTTTAACTAGTCTAGGGATATACAGTACATAAGTATATTTTGAAATTTAAGGAACTGTCCAAAATTGTACCTTTTACCTTAAACATCCAACTTGGTTTACTGGCATCGATTAAATATTTCAGAACTGTCAGATGGAGCTACAGTCAGTATATGGGCCATGTATGAGTTCAGGGTTGCAGGCACTCTGAATGGCGCCATGTAATTTGTTAGTGATCTGATACAATGAAGGGACCAACAATGAACTAATCCTAGTGGCAAAAACACAGCAAGAGACACTCATTAGATTGACCAGTAAACCCCTTTTAGAAACTTTAAAAACACAGAGAATGCACCTTAAATTCTTCACAACTTTGTATGCAGACAGTATGGGGGAAACTTGTGTCATGTGTCAGCTTGTTAAGATTTGTGCTATCTTACCAACCTTTCTGAGACTCGTGCTTTTCGGTTTTGCCCTGGTACTCAAAGCCCACAGCACTCTTGTCCACTTTGTCGGTCTCCACGCCAAACTTCCCGCCAAAACCCTTAGTATAATCTGCCAGTGGCCACAGCAAATGATGGAGTAGGAGGGATTCCAATGAAGAGGAAAGAGAGAAAAAAAGAAAAAAAAAACAGGCCTTTGAAACACTGATGGTCCAAATTTATATGGGGCTCTCTTGATGAGGGGGGGTCTAATGTGTGTCTGAATACTTCTGAATGTGTTAATGCTTGTTTGAATTGAAGACAACAAACCTTTCTGGGACTCATGTTTGTCAGTTTTGCCTTGGTAATCAAAGCCCACCGCGCTCCGGTCAACACGATCTGCCTGTACACCATATTTCCCCCCAAATCCGGTGTTGTAGTCTACATGGCAAGACAAAAAGGGGGTGGTTGGTGGTCAGGGTTAAGCAGAATAGCAGCAGCGGTCACAGTCAAATATCACATCCTACATACATGGAAACTTCCTGGCAATTGTAGATTGTAAGTATGCAAGTTCTAATGTTTTGTGTTGTGTGATTGTTGTGGGGATCCCACTAGTTCGTCAGCTATAGCCTCTCCTTAACAAACAATTCATGTACCAGAAACGCACAAACAGTCAGTAGCCTACACAACAAGGAAAAGGAATCGCTGGTTGTCTGCCAAATGCTCAACAATGTTGGGAATAAAAACTGCTCGTTGTAGGGCGCTGGTGCAGTTCACGTCGGGCTATATTCTCCCGTATGCTTAAGTCAGAAAAGGCGCGAAGCTCCGCACTTTTCTCCAGTGCTCATTCTGCCGTCCAGTTAGTCTGTCACTTGCGGGTCTTCTGGCCATGTACGCACTTTGGGTGGAGTAACCCTAAAATGTGGCCGTTCCCTCCCATGTCTGGCCTTGTGTGTACTGTGCCCAAGACGGTTTCCTCTTGCGTACTCCAGAGGCTGTAGTAAGTCGGAAGGTGAACGATACTAAGGTGAAACATCATATTACAGGTTTTCATACGCTCCTGTGCTCTGAGCCCCCAACGGCCGGTGGCGGCCCGGCAGCTGACTGGGCATGCTGACGGACATCGGCCCATCGCTGACTGCTCAATGGCCGTAATGTGTCCTGACCATATTATGCCAATCGACGGCGGAACGTCAAAATACCGTGCCATATTAATGAATTAATTTTCATGCACGTGCTGCAAGGGACATTTTCGCTTCAAACATGCTGAATGGCGGCTTGGGAGTTTGTCTGAAAGCGCCGCTTACAACAACTGCAGTCATATTGATGGCGCTATGGTGTGTTAGATATGGGATCATTCTGTTTAAGTCATTGTCATGTAAGTGACGAGCCACCGTGGGTGGCGCTTGTAGGGTTGCTGGGCAACACTGATCAACAGCTGGCTCACTCACGTTCTTATTGATGGGCTTCCAAACGCATTCACTCATGAGCACAGTATTATGATTCAATTACATATATTGTACCATATGTAATATAGAGATGAGAGGACACAAGAACACAAGCCCCTTAACCTGTTAAGACGAGCGGTGGTGACATCTCACAGGCGACCATGAACTTCCGTTTCCTCTACGAGGGTTAATTTCACATTTCAAGTGTGAAATAGTCTTAGAGTGAATTTCAAAGGCATTCACGTCTTAGGAAAGATCTACATTCCGAGAAGTCTACCCACCATACTTCAATGAGTCACGCCTCTCAGGCCGCTACGCGCAAACTGGCCGACTACGCACGAGGCGTGTGTCAGAAGTCATCTTGGCCGAATCGGTGTAACTTGAAATCATGCAAACCATGCGTTTAAAATACTGACTTATGCACCAAAGGGAGAATATGGCCCACAATGAGCCTAATCAAGTGTAAATATAGAGGCTGGATGGAGAAACAGTTCGGTAACCAAATGAGGCAGGCAGAAGCATGCCCAAGATAACACTGCAAATTGTGATCTGGGGTTAAAGCTCAAATGGTTAACATGTTGCAACATCACCTTTCTGTGAAGCATGCTTCTCTGTTTTCCCAGCATACTCAAAGCCAACCGCAGACTATAAAGAGAGAAAAAAATGATAATTAGATGAATTGGGTCAACAAAATATAAGTATGACAGATTCACAATATTAGAACTCTTTTAACCAGGGTTTAATGCTCCTTTATTCCACCTCACAGTTCAGTCAGTATAAACGAGTAGAAAGTAGATGGAATGAGGGGGCCGAGCTGCTCTTACATAAAAAAATATTAGACAAAAAGCTTTGAGTGTTTCTACCCCCCCCCCACACACACACACACACACACAGAGGACAAAAATGTACAAGAAAAATACAAATAAATAAATAAAAGGATAAACAGATGATTAAACTCTCAATTTGCTGTTTTTTTGTGGCTAAATACTATAAAACAAAGTATAATATTGAATAGCGTTATAAAAATGTTGTGAAAGCTCCCTGCCACTACAGGAGGAAATATGTTAACTTAAGTCCTTTTCACACAGCCATCCCATATTTGGAAGTGGTGACGTATCAGCCTAGAAGGAAGTCGGGAGGCTTTCCCCGCTGAGTGGATCGATTCAAGGTGTATTTCAGGTTGATCAGGGAGCTTTGAAAGGGAATTCGAAAGCCTTCTGCATAGACGTCTCAGTATATTATTTTTCTATTGGCCCAAAGTTGTCGATCATGGGACACTACAATTATGCCTTCCTCCATTTCCCCTTTACCGTTTACAGTACAAGTCTGCCAAAACAGCACTCAGAAATCACTCCGCCAGCTCTTCTCCCATTGGAGCAGCTTCCTGACGTCAGCGCGTTGTCGCTCCAAAATAGAAAATGTTTCTATCTGATGACGCAACGCGTGAGGGTCAGATGCCGTCTGCATTGACGCAACACTCAGCATCACGTCAAAAGGCGCTGACGCCACCTCAGCATATACGCAATGAATAGGAAAGTCGAAGGCGTCAGACGTGAAATGGCCATTACAGTAACTAATCGATCCTGGCTCATTTGTTTAATGTAAGATGTGCAGCTCATTATGTTTTCCCTTCATAGAAATTACCAGAGTGTTGCTGTGTGTCATTTGGATATTTAATTTTAATCGGGCTTATCGGTATTGGCCGATTACAATTTTATGCTGATCGGCTTTAATATCATAATTCGCCGATCCGCTCCGCAAAAGACATTTACTCCGCGTCGCCGCGTGTACAGTATATTTGAATCCAAAAGCTAGTATATTTTTAGCCTTGTCGCGTGTCTTTTGACATATTATTGGAAATATCTGACGACCAATAAAGTTTTTTTTTTTTTTTAAAACATGTCAGCGGTGTGGAACAGACAACACGTCTGAGACAGACAACACGTAATGCCCGGATCAAAGACAAAGTTGCTCTTTTACGATCGCACCGTCAGACTACTATAATAAAATCTTGTATTCAGATACCATCGCATCCCGTTTTTTACGATCATTGGGCTTTATCGTGTCAACTCAAATGCGACCGGATACACTCGTTACCGTGGCGACGACAACACGAGTGGATCTCGCCGACTATATTATGAGGACAAAATGGGGGAAAACGTGTTGGTGGTCACCGGTGTTCAGGACAAGAGAGGACGTTCGTTTAAGGCTTGCTTGAGGTATGTTCACATACTTTTAATATGATACGGCTCACAAGCAGGCAACAAAACATTGTGTAGCCTAGCAAGCTAGTGGTACCACGAACGGTGGGACGTAAACATGCCGCCGTTCTGTCGAATCATGCTCTAAAGTTTCGGTGTGGGTGAAGTGAGTTAATTAAAAATAAAGTCATTTAATTACTGTAAGTTAGCACCCGTCATTTCTGTCACGTCGGAATGTTGGTTTCCCCTGACTGATTAGAATACACAATCTGACAAGAGCAGTGATTTCCAACCTTTATGGAGCCAAGGAACATATTTTACAATTGAAAAATCTCACGGCACACCAACAAACAAATGTGACACATTAATTACTCTATTTACTTCCTGCCATCTGATAGAATACTATTCATTTGTTCTGTCTGTCACTATGCCTCACTGGCATAAATAGAGGAACAAAGATACATTATTTATTATTAAATATAATTTTTTTTGAGCAATTAAGTACACAAGTATATACAGTAAATGAACATGTCATTTAAATAGACACTTTCACGGCCCTAAAAATCCTGATCGTCTAAAACCTAGCTACTACTACTACTTTTTTTTAGCACCGTGACAAGATTTACTTAAAATGACTGTCTGTTAAAATGCGCAGACTGGTTGGAATGGCCAATTCACCAGAGTACAATGCGCCAAGAATTTTGAAAGTCGGCTAATGGGGAAACTTTTTCTGTGATATCGCCTATAGAAAATCTGTTCAGAAAACGCCTTCAAATTAGCGTAAAACAGTACAACTTCATTATTTCTCAACATATTTCCTCAGCCGTTTCATTTCATCTGCTTCTCAAGGACCCCTTCTCCGATTGGATGACAAGCTTCAGGTAAAAATGCCCACCAATAAGCTTGCATCAGTGTGGGCAGTACAATTGTACTTTAGTCACGAATTTATTAGTTATGTAGGATTTTAGAGGCATTTCATGTTTTTTGTTGAGAAAACTCCACAAATATGGTGGCCACTTGTTACATTACTACTGTACGTCAACTACAATTCATCAAGAAAACTCTAGTTTGATTTCAGAAGTTATCAATATGTGGTCAAACAGGAAATACCTGGTCTACACGGTCAGCTTGAACTCCATACTTCCCTCCAAAGCCCTTGCAGTTATCGGTCTGGGAGCAGTGCTTGGATAACTTGCTCTGGTATTCATGTCCCACAGCAGACTGTTCAAAACACACCAAGATATTGTCAGAGCACAAAAAGACGGCGTAATCCAACAGAATATATTCTGTTGTTTACGGTGATTGAAAGAGGTCAATAAAAGAGAGGAGTGGAAGAGTAAATATGAGCAATATCGCTGGAAACATTGCCAGCAGTTAGCAGTGGTGACATCTGACTCACCAAAAATACACGTGTGCGCGCGCGCACACGCACACACACACACACACACACACACACACACACACACACAATGGTATAAGCATCGCTCACTCATCAGATTCATTTGCAGTGGCTGTACAGACCAAAAAAGAAAAGACTGAATTGACAGAGCTGCTTGCCAGGGAAGACCATAGAGTGTGAAACAATGCAACAGAATTGCCAATGTGTTGCCAATTAAATATAATAATGATTCAAAATCAAGAAAAAATAACTATAGAATGTCCTGCTAGAGCTGGATTTTAGATTGTGAGGGGGGGCGGGGGTCATACACCATGGCTCAATAGAAACAAAAGCATGTTTTGTTTTCCTACACCTTGTCCATGCGGTCCTGCTGCACCCCAAACTTTCCTCCATATCCATGCGAGGCCTTGGGCATGTTGTCCAACTCCTGCTGTTTCAAGCTCGTATGCTCAGTTGACACGGTTTCACGCAGCTGGTGGATACTATTCCAATGATATAAATAATGTAGTGACACATTTGTAGTTGGTCCCCTAAACAGTGAAAGAAAACATGTGCATTCATTCTTACTTTATGTGCCCCTGATGTCCAGAACCAGCTACTGTCTTGGCACCCCAGCGCTGCTCCTTCTCAGACACATCATTCTGGAAATACAGGGGGAAAATAGGCTGTGCTTAACAAGACAAAATGGTGACTAGGACAATGACTCTGTTCGGCATGAAAAGCAAACATTGTGTGTAAAGCTACCTCAAAGTCAGGGTCCGTCTCCCAGTCGTCACCTCCATCATCCACAGTCATCTTGACTGACTGCCCTGCTGCTGCCTTCCACATCTTTAGTGAGCCCCTGTAAAACACACTGGAGTACACAAACACCTTCATAGGATTCAATTATGCAAAAAAGAGAGCAGCATGAAAGCAAATTTCATCGAGGTTAGGCTAGGTTATGACTGTTCTGACTGTGCCAAACAGGAGAACAAAGCACACCTTGAGCTTAGAACAACAAACACAGGCAGACATCTTGATATGATGCTGTCACGTACACTGAAAGCGTTTCAGATTGTATTCAAAAAGATTGTTACATTTACTTTACCTTTCCCTGCCAGTGGTCTAATGCTTTACTAAACAAAACATAGCCAAAGGACTACAGTATCAAACGAAATAGCGAAACATCAGCTGGCATGCAAAATATTTCTCCATTCTTCTACAACGACTAAAGTTCTGAACTTTTTCAATTCATTAAAAGACAAGCATGCACGTAAGAATTCTACTTTATTAACACTGTTAAATTGTATTTATAATCTCTATATCTATTTAGCTTGGAAAACAATACCTTCACACACAGAGAGATCAAATGATTAAGTGCCTGATGATAATGCTTAGTTTTGGAACCATCAAAGAGGTTATTATTTAATCAATGTTCTTACTCTTGTAATGTATGCTGTTAAAAGCACTACAAGGCCATTCAATGCCAATTTGGATCGCCACACTTGGCTTTATTTTCTTATTTTATTGTTAAGATCTGTGCATTACAAGAAAAATTCAGGAAAAGTGGAAATTCCCTGGATCTGGGGGGGGAAAAAAAAAAAAAAAAAAAAAAAAGAACCAGACACAGACTAGGAAGCAACTTTGTGTGTTGCCCATATGACATGCCTATCTCCCACAACACAACCACACCCTTCTGCGAGTCACGTATAACCCCTGAATACCTGTCATTTTCCTGACGAGGCCCGCAGTGGAGCAATCGAGAACGACTTAAGATAGGCTAATAAATTGTGACCGAGAGAGGGTTTATGTCAGAATCGGGCAATCCAAAGAATAACCCATTATTTCCGTTGAAGTTGACTCAAGTTAGCTGGCTCACCGTGTGCAATCTTGATCTCGGGAGCTCTAAGTCCTAGCACGAATAACACAGCATTCGTTTGAAACTGAAACTATGTAAATGTAAAGTGTTTTGTCATTTGACTAGCAACACAAAGAGATTTAGCATGTTTTTGTGCCGTTAAATGGGTACAGAGGGGAAAAGGTGAACACCTTCGAGTTAACGTCAACACGTTTACTCACACTTGAGTTGCCACCAGGTGTCCGATGTGATTGAATGTAATTGGTTGTAACAATTCATGTAATTAGGTTGAATTGAATTTCATGCTTTAAGGTTAGGGAATTGTGTGCGGCTGTCTGCGGCATTTCCTGCTCCAGTTTTCCACTGAGCTAGCTGCTTATGCTAACACATGCCAACCGCGATTACTGAGTCGGCGCTCACTCGGCGAGGCCAAGACATTTTCAAATTGAATAAAGAGTCCCAAGCTCACCGTCTACGACAGATGGAGCTCCGTCCAGAATCAAATCAGTCAGACCTTCACGTGAATAGAATGTGTGCTCGGAGATGGAGAGGAACGCTTTTGGGATCTTCCTGTTCTCCCAGTATCCCGTTTCCAGACCTGATGACGCCACCAAATGGGCGTGGCGCACTTTGAATGCAAATTCAGTGCGTGGCTGAGTGGCTCCTTTGATGTATCCATTTATGTGCCACAAACATAACTATATATCAGGAGCCACTTTCAAAAGATCGGTGGGTTAGGGGTGCGAGCCCCCGGCTAAGCAATATAAGTTTGCTTAAGTTGGAATGTCCAGTGGTTCCACCAGGTAGCACAGTAGATACAGTGATACATTGACTTGACTTTGGCTATTCTGTTTTTACTCTGCTACTGCTCTGAACCCTTCAACCATGAGTGGGCCAAAGAAAATAAAAGTCGACAGTGTTTAATATAGAATGGACTACTAAATACTTTTTTCACTGAAGTCCGGTCAAAGGCTGTATGTCTAATTTGTTAAGAAACCATAGCAATTTTAGAGGAATACAACGTCAGCCGTCACTTTTCTACCAAGCATTGCTGATTATGCTAACAGCCAATCAGCGCAGGGAACTGATGGCTACAGATGAGCGGTTAAAATCAAGCTTGCAGACTCGGCAAAAGCAAATTTGTCCAGTCTGAGTGAATGGTCTCGTGCCGTTCGAAAGTCGCTAAGTCTGTGTTGTATGCAGAAGCTTCTGTAGTCTGAGTCATTGGCAATTTGTCAAATGGTGCCTCAGTTGATGTAATAGTTTGGAATTCTCTAACAACAATAGGAAATCACTGCCAAAAATGATCACTTGTTTCTTAATGTTAGGTTTTGCATCACTTCAGACTTGTATGTATTAATTTGGGTGGTAGGGATTTGCCGTCTGACATAATTACTCGACCCAAGAAACCAACTAATATAGACGAGCTTGTTTAGTGCCTGTTAAACCCCAATTGTGCATGTGTCCTTTCAGCGAACAAATCAAGTAGTCTACTGCAGTACTAAAACACTATTTCCCAGCTGAACTAGGTTCTTGAGATAATCATCTATATTATTATTAATTATTATTATTTATTATTATCATTATATATTGTCATATATTGTTAATATGTCTAATATACTCTACAGTGCCGTGAAAAGGTATTGGCCCCCTCCTCAAATTCTTACAATTTTTGCATACTTTGTCCACTTTGTTTGAGATCATCAAACAAATGTAAATATCAAACAAATAAAACCAAAATGAAGGTTTTTATTATGTAGAGAAAAAAATAATCCAAACCTGCATGGCCCTGTGTAAAAAAGTGATCGCCCCCTCAACCTAAACTGGTTGGGCCACCCTCAGCAGCAACAACTGAAATAAACTTTCTTTAACTGAGAGTGTTTCACATCTCTGTGGAGATATTTTGGGCCCTCTCTTCCTTGCACAATTGTTTGAATTCAGCAAAAATGGAGGGTTTTTCAGCATGAACGGCCTTATTAAGCATTTCATTTCAATCCGATTCAAGTCTGGACTTTGCCTAGGCCAGCCCGAAGCCTTATTTTTGTTTTTTAAAGCCATTTTGAAGTTGACTTGCTGGTGTGTTTTGGATCGTGATCCTGCTGCAGAACCCAAGTGTTGTGAAGTCACAACCTGATGATTCTTCTCCAGGATTTTCTGTTGAAGAGACAAAATCGTGTTTCCATCAATCAAAGCAAGTTGTCCAGGGGCCTCATGTACAAAAGGTACGTACGCACAAAAACGTGGCGTCCGTTCTTTTTCACGGCAAAGTTCAGATGTATCAAGAATGACATGACCGTGGAAATGCGCGGTGCCTCATGCCAACTGCATGGCTTGCGTACGCACGTTTCTGCAGCTGTTGGTGCTTTGGCGACACTTAGAGGTGATGCTGGGAAACTGTGATCATAAATCTACACAACAGAGACACATGAATAATTAGCACTGATGAACAATTCATGCCCGGCAACATTTGATTTCAACAATGCAATTGAGGCAAGGACTGAGAATTCATTTGTTAACCAGTGTATTTAATGAACCACTGATATTTGTGAGGACACCTATTAATTGATCGAGGCGATCATTTATGCCGCCTATTGCCCTCACAATCGCTTCGTGACTCCAGCACATGCACTGAAAAAAAAGAGTCCTTTGAATTTACTTCATTTGAACATGTACATCGGTTGCACATGATTAAAATGTGTTTAAATTGACATAATTTACCCCTCTTTGCGCATGAACCTTTATCTCACAGGGCTGATTGTAGGTTACTGTATGAACACATTCGTTATGAGTTCTAAAAAATACATGATATTAACCTTGTGGGGTGATCATAGTCAGCCACATGTTCTCCCATCACCCCTGAGAGAGCAGCGTCAACCATGATCGCAGCAATTCTCTCCTGGAACGGGGTGAGGCCCTCCGCGCCGGTTCTTCCGCCTTTTTTTGGCCACACTTTGCCGGTGGGCAGCTGTCCTCCGCTTCACATCCTTAATGTCTGACCGCTTCTTTTTTTGGGCAGCCGTGGCCCAATGGTTAAGATCATCGCCTGTCACCGCGGGGGACCTAGGTTCAAGACCCCGACTGGACCATCCCCCAGAATCACGGCTATGGTGTCCTTGAGCAAGACACTGATACCCAGAAATGCTCCCCGGGCGCTTCAGCCGCCCACTGCTCTAGTGTGTTCCACTAATGTGTATGTGTTCACTGTGATGAGTTAAATGCAGAGAACAAATTTTGTGTGCATGCATGCATGTTTATGACAATAAAAGATGATTATTCTTTAGTTCAGCGTGTGCGCGCTATTCTGTCTCTACACCATTGACAGCCGCGCTGTCCCATTCACTCCTCTTTCACGTGTTGTTAACGCCGTAGGCCGGCGTGCAAAAGAAGATTTTCTTGCATGCCTCCACTTCATTAAGCAACTTCACATTCAGAAAATGTATTTTTCTTCATTACCTTGCTCATTTTCCTTTTTTTCTGATCATGCAGAGATCGGCATCTCAGGTGCAGGGTTCAAATTAAATATTATTTGCATATTCAAATGTGGGCGTGGACAGGGAGGAATCGGCTACTCCAACATGTGCGCTCATTTCCACGTTGATTGGAATGTACGAAGGAAATGTGCTTGGATTCATAAGTACGCAGAGTTTCATACATCTGAATATTTTTGTGCATACGACGTTTTCTGGATTTGAGCGTACGCCATGTTTTAAGAGGAAATCCACGCAAGTCTTTGTACATGAAGCCCCAGGTCCTGAAGTAAAATGCAGCCAAAGTCCATCACACTACCACCATCATGTTTGACTGTTGGTATGATGTTCTTTTTCTGAAATGCTGTGCTACATTTACGCCAGATGTAACGAGACACCCACCTTTCAAAAGGCTCAACTTTCATCTCATCAGTACATATAATATTCTTCCTAAAGTCTTGGGAATCATTCAGATTTTTTATTTTTTTTGCAAAAGTAAGACAAGCCTTCACGTATGTTCTTTTTGGTCGGCAGTGGCTTTCATCTTGGAACTCTGCCATGGATGGCATTTTTGCCCAGTCTCTTCCTTATTGTTGCGTCATGAACACTGACCTTAACTGAGGCAAGGGAGGCCTGCAGTTCTTGAGAAGTTGTCCTGAGTTCCTTTGTGTCCACCTAGATGAGTCAATAATGTTTTGTCTTGGGGAAATCTACTAAGGCCGGCTACTGTTTTGGATCATTATCCTGCTGCATAACTCAAGTGGGCTTTAACATGAGGTCACAAACTGATGGCTGAACATTCTCCTCCAGGATTTTCTGTTAAATAGCAGAATTCATAGTTCCATCAGTCACAGCAAATTGTACAGGTCCTTAAACCTGTTTCGCTCCCCGACACCCAAAAACAAGGTGGGCCAATCTGTCTGGCTTTCTTCTCATGAACTCCCGCTTCAAACTGAATCCCGTAAGCTCACTCCCAATTTCATTGACCCGTTCCCAATTACCAAAATCATCAATCCAACTTCAGTCCAGTTGAAGATTCCACAGTCCTTAAAGATTCACCCAACCTTCCACGTCTCATTGCTCAAGCCTGTCTCCACCTGCGCCCTGAGCCCTCCGGCCGAACCCCCTCCACCCCTCCAAATTATTGACGACCATCCGGCCTTCACAGTGTTGCGCATCCTTGACGTGAGGCCTAGGGGGAGGGGGTTCCAGTACCTGGTCGACTGGGAAGGGTACGGGCCGGAGGAGCGGTCTTGGATTTCCCGGAAGCTTATACTCGATCATACCCTTTTGGACGACTTCTACGCGGCTCACCCGGGGAAGCCTGGCAGGACGCCGGGAGGTGTCCGTTGAGAGGGAGGTACTGTCATATACTGCCCTGTAGTTCCATTATTGGAGCCGGGAGGGCGCTTTGCGTACTCTCTCTCTCCCCTCCCCTCTCTGTTTTCAGCACCTGTCTCCAATCAGCCTCATCACCACTGGTGTATATAAGCCTGCCTGTTCCAGGAAATCCTCGCCAAAGTATTGCAGTTTCTTCCAGTTGTACCACGGCCCATTTACCTCATGTAAATCACTCTATTCCTCGTGCCCTTTGTTGACTCCTGTCTCTCCTTGTTCTCAGTGTTCACGAAAAGACCAGCATATTCCAAACATAGGTTTCGGGAGAGAAGGTACAGTACCACTAAGTCAGCGAGGTAAGAGCGTGGTGAGCCATGTAATATGTAATACCCGGATCCTCAGAACTGTGAGACAGGTGTGCAAACCAGTCGTTCACCGTGCTGCTAAGTTAACATAAACATACCTTATAAAAATTCTTCCAATGCTCTCTCATCCACAATTTCGTAAACACATACAAAGCCCCCATCAGACGCACAAATTAATCCATATTCTAGTATTTTACAATGCACGTCACAGCCGTTCTCCTGGGAAGAAGCAGAAACACAACACATTAATACTTAATTCATTCATCACAATCATCTGACTCGGCACGGTGGAAGACTGGTTAGAGCGTCTGCCTCACAGTTCTGAGGATCGGGGTTCAATCCCCAGCCCCGCCTGTGTGGAGTTTGCATGTTCTCCCCGTGCCTGTGTGGGTTTTCTCCGGGCACTCCGGTTTCCTCCCACATCCCAAAAACATGCATGGTAGGTTAATTGACGACTCTAAATTGCCCGTAGGTGTGAATGTGAGTGTGAATGGTTGTTTGTTTGGATGTGCACTGCGATTGCCTGGCAACCAGTTCAGGGTGTACCCCGCCTTCTGCCCGATGATAACTGGGATAGGCTCCAGCACACCCGCGACCCTAGTAAGTAAGATTATTAGCAAGAAAAATATAAGCAAGGTGGGAGCAAGCAGCAGAAGCATCTTCACTGTACGGGATCTTGGTGTTATATTTGACTCAACTCTCCTTTCAAATGCACATTAACAAATATTAACAAAACGTTTTCATCTCTGCAATATTGCTAAGATATGGCCTATCCTATCCATTAATGATGCAGTGATCATAGTCCATGCATTTGTTACGGCTCGCCTCGACCATTGTAACATGCTGCTCTCTGGACTTATGTCTCGTATTAAAAGCCTGTAGATAGTTCAAACTGCTGCAGCAAGACTTTTGACGAGGACGAGAAAGTTTGATCATATTACTCTAATACTGGCCAACTTGCATTGGTTCTCTGTCAACTTAGGATGCAGTTTGAAGGTTTTGTTACTTACTCATAAAATATTACATGGCTCACCACCCTCTTACCTCGCTGACTTAGTGGTACTGTACCTTCTCTCCCGAAACCTATGTTTGGAATATGCTGGTCTTTTCGTGATTCCGACACCCAGAAAGAAGTCTGCAGGGTCAAGAGAATTTTCTGTTCAGGCTCCAGTACTCTGGAATCCCCAAACCGCTTATATTAAAGCTGCTACATCAGTAGAAATGTTTAAATCTTGACTTAAGACTCATTTTGACACTTTGGCTGTCACGGGTGGGAAGTAGCTGAACCCAAGAGCAGGCGGAGGCTGATGTAAAATGAACAGTTTATTGAGGAAAGGTTATGGAAGTGGTCCTGGATGTGTTGACAGGTGGCAGTGGACAGAACAGGTGGCTGGCAGGAATGACGTGGGTCAGGAACACTGGGAACGAGGAGACACAAGAGTTAACAAGGAAACGAGGAGTTGAGTAGGTTACTTGAGTACGGAGGGCCCTGGTACCGCTAGGAGAGGCTGCAATACTTTGGTGAGGATTTCCGGGAACAGGCAGGCTTAAATGTAGGTGGTGATGAGGGTTGATTGGAGACAGGTGCGTCGCTTGAGGAGAAGCTGAAACAGAGAGGGGAGGGGAGGGGAGGGGAGAGAGAGGACGAGAGGGCGCAAAGCGCCATCCAGGCTCCAAAACAGTACTGCAGGGCAGTCCATGACAGTACCCCCTTCTCAACGGACACCTCCTGGCGTCCTGCCAGGCTTCCCCGGGTGAGCTGCGTAGAAGAAGAGTAGTCCAAAAGAGTAGGATCCTCTGGCCCGTACCCTTCCCAGTCGACCAGGTACTGGAACCCCCTTCCCCTAGGCCTCACGTCGAGGATGCGTGACACCGTGAAGGCCGGATGGTGGTAAATAATCCAGGGGGGTGGAGGGGGTACAGCCGAGGGTTTAGGGCGCAGGTGGAGACAGGTTTGAGCAACGAGACGTGGAATGTGGGCTGAATCTTAAGGGACTGTGGCAGTTTTAACTGGACGGAAGTGGGATTAATGATTTTGGTGATGGGAAAAGGACCAATGAGTTTACGGGACTCTGTTTGAAGGGGAAGGTCGTGGGAAGAGAGCCATTTGTGACGGAATTATGAGCGTATTCAATCCATGGGAAGAAGGAACTCCATGAGGAGGGGTTGCGGGCGGCCATACATTGGAGTACCGATTCCAGGGTTTGGTTGGCTCTCTCCGTCTGGGCATTGGTCTGCGGGTGATACACAGAGGATAAGCTGGCTGCTGCGCCCACCGTCTTGCAGAATTCCTTCCAGACCCGAGAGGAAAACTATTAAACTATTAAAACTAAAACTACTACCTCGATCGGAGACTATGTCGATGGGGATACCATGGAGTTTGAAGACATGTAAGACAAGAAGGTTAGCAGTTTCCAGGGAGGACGGGAGTTTGTGGAGGGGCACATGATGGACACACTTGGAAAAACGATCGACGATTGTGAGAATAACAGTGTTACCTTCAGAGGGGGGCAGGTTGGTAACGAAGTCCACAGCGATGTGAGACCAAGGGCGGCTTGGAATTGGCAGGGGGCGCAGCAAGCCAACTGGAGGTCGGTGAGAAGACTTCCCTCGGGCCCAGACGCAGCAGGCTTGAATGAACTCTTTGATGAAGCTGGGCCACCAGAAGTGCTGTTGAATGAATTGTCTAGTACGGGTGATGCCAGGCTGATTATTAATTTAGAGTTGTGGGCCCAGTGCAAGACGTCCGAACGTGCTGAATCCAGGACGAACAGGTGGTCAGGAGGCCCGGTCTTGGGATCAGGTTGGGTCTTTAGGGCCTCCTTGACCACCTGCTTGATCTCCCACGTGGCCGCTCCAACAAAACAGGTGGCCGGAAGGATGGATTCGGGTTCAGCTGTGCTCAAAGGAGGTGAGTGAATACGGGAGAGGACGTCTGCCTTGGTGTTACGGGAACCGGGACGGAAGGAGAGACTGAAATTGAATCTGCTGAAGAATAGTGTCCAGCATGCTTGTCGGGGGTTGAGATGTTTAGCGGTGCGGAGGTAAGCGAGGTTTTTGTCGTCAGTCAAAATGAGAAATGGTTGTTTAGATCCCTCCAGCCAGTGCCTCCATTCTTCCAGGGCCCATATAATGGCCAGCAACTCGCTGTTTCCGACATCATAATTTCTATCGGCTGGAGATAGACAACAGGGGAAAAAAAGCACAGGGGTGAAGTTTATGGGTCGTGGGATCTCGCTGCGAGAGGACTGCTCCAGCTCCGGTATCCGAGGCGTCAACCTCCACCACGAACTGGAGGGAAGGGTCAGGGTGGCACAGAATGGGAGCAGTGGTGAACAGGGATTTGAGTTTATTGAATGCTTATGAGGCTGTTGGGGTCCACTGAAAGGGGGAGCTGGTGGATGTGAGACTGGTGAGGGGAATAGCGACCTTGCTGTAATTACGGATGAATCGGTGATAGAAATTGGCGAATCCAAGGAAACGTTGCAGTTCTTTGCGGGTCGCGGGGACGGGCCAGTCGATGATGGCTTGTATTTTGGTGGGGTTCAGTTGTAGGTGTCCTTTTGCAATGATGTAGCTGAGGAAATGTACTGAGGATAGGTGGAATTCACATTTTTCCGGTTTGACGTATAGAAAGTTCTCGAGGAGGCGCTGGAGGACTTGGCGTACATGGATGCGGTGTTCTTCGGGGGAGCGGGAGAAAATGAGGATGTCATCGAGGTACACAAACACAAACCGGTTGAGCATGTCACGGAGGACGTCGGTAATCAATGTTTGGAAAACTGCAAGGGCGTTGGTTAAAACGAATGGCATGACCAGATACTCGAAGTGTCCGAGAGGGGTATTGAAGGCGGTCTTCCACTCGTCCCCCTCTCGGATATGGATGAGGTGGTAGGCGTTACGAAGGTCCAATTTGGTAAATATTTGGGCTTCGCAGAGGGGTTCAAAGGACGGGTTGATCGGGGGTAGCGGTGACTTATTTTTAATAGTAATGTCATTGAGTCCTCGGTAGTCGATGTATGGGCGGAGAGTGGTGTCTTTTTTCTCAACGAAAAAAAATCCAGCCCTGACCGGCGACGAGGAGGGGCGTATGAGACCAGCAGCCAAGGAGTCGCGGATGTAATCCTCCATAGTCTTCTTTTCGGGACGGGAGAGATTGTAGAGTCGGCTGGTGGGAAGTGGAGCTCCCGGCCAAGATGAGATGGCCAAGTCCTTGCTGAATACTGGGGAGAGGTCATGATATTCTTCTGGCACTTGGGAGAAGTCCACTGGGGCGGCAGAGGGTGGTGGCTCTTCTGAGGGTGGAACGGCAGAAAGCAGACAGTGGGAATGGCAATAAGGACTCCATCCGGTGATGGATAAACGAGCCCAGTCTTTGGCAGGGTTGTGGAGTTTGAGCCAGGGAATACCAAGAACTGAGGGGGTCTGAGGGGAAGGAATGACAAAAAGGGAAATGTTTTCACGGTGACTGCCTGAAATAAGTAGTGTGATGGGCACTGTTTGATGGGTGACCAGGGAAATTACTCGGCCATCCAGGGCTGCGACTTTTTTCAAGGATGGAAGTGGTTGGAGAGGGATTTGGAGCTGGTGAATTATTTCTCCATGAATAAAATGATCATCGGCACCGGAATCAATAAGGGCACCGACGGGGGTGTTGTGAGCAGAAATGATAATGCAAGCGGGAATGGTCATGCGGGAGGGAGAGTTTGCGGGAACGGAGACGTTGTGAAAGGGAGTGGAGCGTTTTGGTGATTTCTTGCATGTCTTTGTCCTGTCGTCCAATGTGGGCGCCTTGGAGGGTTAGTGCGTTCTTCAGAGCCTCCGGAGTTGCTGGGTCCATAGTGGTCCAAGTATTCTGTCATGGGTGGGAAGCAGCTGAACCCAAGAGCAGGCGGAGGCTGATGTAAAATGATGAACAGTTTACTGAGCAGAGTTTATGGAAGTGGTCCTGGATGTGTTGACAGGCGGCGGCGTGGACAGGTGGCAGGCAGTGGACAGAACAGGGGGCTGGCAGGAATGACGTGGGTCAGGAACACTGGGAACGAGGAGACACAAGAGTTAACAAGGGAACGAGGAGTTGAGTAGCTTACTTGAGTACAGAGGGCCGTGGTACCGCTAGGAGAGGCTGCAATACTTAGCGAGGATTTCCAGGAACAGGCAGGCTTAAATGTAGGTGGTGATGAGGGTTGATAGGAGACAGGTGTGTGGCTTGAGGAGAAGCTGAAACAGAGAGGGGAGGGGAGAGAGAGGACGAGAGGGCGCAAAGCGCCATCCAGGCTCCAAAACAGTACTGCAGGGCAGTCCATGACATTGGCATTTACTTAAAATACACGCAGGCCTGTTTTATAGTTGCTCCTCTTCTGTCGTCCCCCCTCCTCTACTGCTCTGAGAGAAGACGAGGGGACGATGACCGAATCTGAGGCTCTTGCTGTATGGATTCTGCACCAACCAACTGGGACAAGATCTGAGGTGGACCACTTCCCGGGAAGTGCTGTGTAGGATTCTGCTACTAACAAATGGGCCAGCCGGGTCATCTTGAACAAGGGATCCCTCCATCTCCAGTCAACTCTCAAAAGACATGCTTCCTTCAACCCTCAAGTCTGCTGTGTGGAAATGGCTTTCCTCTGTCTGTCTCTCTCCTTTTCTACTCTCTAACCCAACGGGTCGAGGCAGACGGCCGCCCCACACCGAGTTTTGGGTCTGCTTAAGGTTTCTTCCCAAAGGGAGATTTCCTTGCCTCGGTCCTTGAATGCTTGCTCATGTAGGGTTCAGTTGGTCTTTTAATAAGTGAGAAGTGTGGTAATTGATCTGCTCCATGTGTAAAGTGCCCTAGGACAACTTCTGTTGCAGAGCTGCCAACTTATAAAGATTCACTTTTTTTGTTTGTTTTTTGTTTGGTGTTCTATTCCGCTGTTAGGTCAAGCAGAATGGAGGATCTGTATCCCTTTTATGCTGGAACAGTTTTACTGTGTCACAGTGGAGTTTTTAAGCTGCTGCTGTGGTTTCTTAGTATTATAATGGATATTTATTGAGAATCGATCAGTCGAACAAACAGGCGATCAGTCGAACAGAACAAGGTTGGTTTCTAGAGGGGAGTGAGGAAAAAAGACAACAAAAGACAAAGCACTAACTGTAAACAAGATGAGGAAAGTAAATCATACATCTAGAACAATGACATTTGATATGAGTGTTCTATGGGGCAGTAATGCTACACCCTGTGAGGGAAGGACAGGACAAGACAGGACAGGGACAGGAGAAGAAGCATGCAGGACAAGGGTCATGAACCCTGCTGTACAACTGAAGTGTGGTGGGGGTGGCTATGTAAATCTCCTCGAGTTGGAGTGGGAGGCGATACAAAGGAAAAGTTGCAGCTGCTGCTTTCCAAGTGAATTCTCCAGCTCAGCAGTGGGGAATGTGCTGGCATACCACAGAGCCTGTTGCTGAAGAATGCAGCGATTCCTTTTTTGTTTTCTCTCCTTTTTTTTGGTCTTGTTCGGCTGTTAGGTCAAGCAGAATGGAGGATCTGTATCCCTTTTATGGTGGAACAGTTTTACTGTGTCACAGTGGAGTTTTTAAGCTGCCGCTGTGGTTTCTTACTATTATAATGGATATTTATTGAGAATCGATCAGTCGAACAAACAGGCGATCAGTCGAACAGAACAAGGTTGGTTTCTAGAGGGGAGTGAGGAAAAAAGACAACAAAAGACAAAGCACTAACTGTAAACAAGATGAGGAAAATAAATCATATATCTAGAACAATGACATTAGATATTAGTGTTCTATGGGGCAGTAGTGCTACACCCTGTGAGGGAAGGACAGGACAAGACAGGACAGGGACAGGAAAAGAAGCATGCAGGACAAGGGTCATGAACCCGGTTGTACAACTGAAGTGTGGTGGGGGTGGCTATGTAAATCTCTTTGAGTTGGAGTGGGAGGCGATACAAAGGAAAAGTTCCCGCTGCTGCTTTCCAAGTGAATTCTCTAGCTCAGCAGTGGGGAATGTGCTGGCATACCACAGAGCCTGTTGCTGAAGAATGCAGCGATTCCTTTTTTGTTTTCTCTTCTTTTTTTTGGTCTTGTTCGGCTGTTAGGTCAAGCAGAATGGAGGATCTGTATCCCTTTTATGGCGGAACAGCTGCCGCTGTGGTTTCGTAGTGTTATAATGGATATTTATTGAGAATCAGAGTTGATCAGTCCAACAGAACAAAGTTTCTAGAGGGGAGTGACAAAAAAAGACAAAAGACAAAGCAATAACTGTAAACAAGATGAGAAAAGTAAATCCTTATATATGAACAATGACACTTTAGATATGAGTGTTGTATGAGGCAGTAGTGCTACATCCTGTGTGGGAAGGAGAGGACAAGATAGGACAGGACAAGGACAGGAGAAGAACCATGCAGGACAAGATAGGACAGGACAAGGACAGGAGAAGAACCATGCAGGACAAGGGTCATGAACCCGGCTGTACAACTGAAGTGTGGTGGGGATGGCTATGTAAATCATAAATATCTATAGGACCAGAATGTGAGTGAGGGGATACCCAAGAAATTTTTATATTGATGAGTAATTTGTAGCAATGAGTAAGTGGCCCCAAACCCAGCGAAAAGGTCCCAGCGGAGTGCCTGCGGACACATGCAAATGAATTGACACCGTTTCGCATGCACAATGACTGACAGAAGTGTCCTGTAATTGCTGTGCCTGCACCGCGGTGGCTGAGGACCCCACCCAATCAATCAAGAGATGAGACCGGGCCCAGAACTCCACCAGAGAGCAGCCCGGTGGACAGGACACGTTCCACACCGAGGGACCCAGGGCGGTCCACCGGCCCCACCGAGGCGCCACGACAACCGGCCACTCAGAGGAGGCCACAGGGACCCAATGCCAACTCCCAGCCAACCCCCACCACTCACCAATCACCCCCCCTATCCCCCGGGGGCCCACAATGCGGCCAGTCCCCACCCGGTGTCCCTTTTATGTTGGATAGGAGAGCGGATAGGGGCGCCCGACATGGGAACGATAAGGGGGCAACCCAGGGAGCAGCCGCGGGGCATGAGAGGGGAGCCCCCACGCCAAGCAGCCCTCAAGCCTGGGGGCCCGGCCTCAGGAGCACCACCATGAAGCTAGTGAAAACCCACCTTTTCCCCTGTTACCATGACTTCCAGGTCCCCGACTAGCAGACATTGGCCCTACCCCGTGAATCCGAGTGGTGTGGTGCAGTAAATTCTGGAGAGGCCAGTGAGCCAGGTGGTGGGGGAGGAGGCATGGGGGACAGGGAAACCAGGGCTGCCAGGCAGGACCCCCCCCAAACCAGACAGGGACGAAAACCCCACAGCCTGCAGGGGAACATCCCCCCCACCCCCATCCCCACGAGAAGAGGAGGAGGCAACCGCGGCGGGACACAAGGAGCGGAGAGAAGAGGAGGAAGCAGGCCCGAGGAGCGACAGGGGGGCCCCACCGCTCCCCACCAGTAGCCAGAGTGGGGGACCAAGGCGGGCGCTAGACGGCACCGCCTCAGCACCCGGACAACATGGACGAGTCCACCATCAATGCTCCCTGGGAGGCCAATCCAGCGGTTTTCCCCCGACCCCCCAGCCCCCCGGGATCAGGAAGGAGTAAAGAAAGTACTGCCCCCACAGACACCGGAACCGCAAACACAGGGTCAAGAAGAGAAGATCCTCACTCCATGCATATGTCCTTTCATCATGCAAATCAGTCTAAAGTGTGAGACTGAAATGAAGAAGAAAAAAATAAGGTGAATGAAAAATATAATAATAATAAAACAACAACAGCAACTTCGACAACAAAGAATACAGAAGTAAGAAGTTAATTTTACACTTACAAGATAGTCTTGTTATTGTCAAATCGCACCCTACCCAGGCAAAGGAATCAATAGTCTAGATTTAGCATGTTGAGGAAGGGTGACCAGCTATCTATGTATATATGTAATTGATTTTTTTCGTTCTGCTGATATTTTTTTCTAGCAGAATATAATCTATGATGAGATTAAGACAGTGATTGATGTTAATATCTTGTTTATTTTTCCAGTTAAATAAAATTGTTTTCTTCGCGATAGCTAATGTGACAAGTAATGATTGTGAATATTTATTAGGGAGGTATATTATGCTTAAATCGGCAAGTATGCACAATCTTGGGGAAAGTGGAATCCTACAGTTCAAAATATGCCAAGAATGATGCTCCTCATTGTGGTGTATCCATTTGATTAGATATTGTAATTGGTTAGGTAAATAATAGTGTTTAAAGTTGGAAGCATTTAGGCCTCCCTCCTGTTTACTTTTCTGAAGAGTGGATAAACTAATTCTATTTTTCTTATTTTTTGAATAAAAATTTATTATGGCAGAATCTAATGTTTGGGACCATTTAAATGTGGTCTTAAGTGGAATCATTGAGAATAAATAATTTATTTGTGATGTGATCCTATACGTGGTGACTGTCGGTGAGTTGTATAAAGTTGCTATCCAATGTATAAATGAGTCTCCAAAGCCAAATTTGCTAAGTACTGCTAACAGGAAAGCCCAGTTAAGTTTAATCTAAAACTTTCTCTGCTTTTTCACTTCCAAACAATTTGTCCAAATTTGTATGAATTTCCATAAATTTAAAATTTTGTCAAGAACATGACTGTGGGACAGTCATACTCATAATCGTTAATAAATTATGGCTTCAATATTTGTCTTTTTTTTTTTTAATAATGCGGTACAGAAAATGGATGGATGGATTACATCAACCTTATAATGGCGGACGCAGTTGGAGCCTGAATCAAAGTACCAGGTTACAAAGCTGCCCACCTATAAAAATTCACTTCCAGAACAATTTGTCCAAATTTGTCTGAATTTCCGTATTTTAAAAATTTTGTCAAGAACATTTCCATGCGACAGTCATAATTTTTAATAAATCATGGCTTCAGTATTTGTCATTTTAATGTTTTTATTATATCAACCTTGTAATGGTGGATGCTATTGCAGCCTGAATCACAGTACCAGTATATGAGGTTTTGACGTTCCATCATCAAAAATATCTATCTATGGATTAATTCAACTCTGTCAATTCTGTTTTCAACCCTGGTAACAAGAAAAACATGTCTATTAAAGCAGATTAATCAGATCTCAAATGTCAAAATGTCATGTGTGTGTGTTCCGGGTTTTGTCTTCCCCCCTGTTTCACACACACCTGCTCCTGTGAGCATCTTCACCACCTGTGCCTCGTTCACCCTAATTACCTATTGTATTTAACCTCGTGTCTCATTCCCTCTCGTTGCCAGTTCGTTGTACCTTGTCGTCGCGTTCCAGCATTCCTTGTTTCCACGTCATAGATTCACAGTAAGACCTGACCCTGTTCTGATTATCGACCTTGTCTCTTTGCCTCATGTTTTTGGATACTGTTGCCTTTCTTGGATTCCCTGCCTGTGTACCGACCTATGCCGTCTATTAAACCTCTCTTTTTGGAAACTGTCCATTTGTTTTGGAGTCGTGCATTTTTGGGTCCTATCCTCTGTTCCGTTCATGACACAAAATTAAAACACAGCACTCTATTTTGCAAACAAACAAATAACATTGCTGACAAACTGAATTGGGGAGTTCATGTTTGGACAATAGTTTTGGTTTCTATTTTGTGCAATGTACTTCATGTAAGAAAAAGAAATGTAATTATGTCTTCTCTTCCATGCTATTTATATTACTTAATTTTTCCTATGTCCACAATTGCTGCTGAAATGAGGCAAATGTCCCCATTTGTGGAACTAATCAATGTTATCTTATATGACAAATATTTATTAAAAATAATAACATACTTTCAACCTGCCCACATTCTGAAGTGACGTGCAGTGACGTACTGATTAATTTCCGGTTCAGATGCGACATCCTGTGTGGACATGTATTAGTGCTGTGAAAAAATATTGGCTCCCTTCTCAAATTTTTTTAATTCTTGTATAGTTTTCCCCACTTTGTTAACGATCATCAAACAAATGTAAATGGACAAATATAACTCAAGTGAACTTGAAATACTGTTTTTAAATGGTGATTTCATACATTAAGGAAAAAGGAAAAAAACTTCAGTTTCCTGGCTCTGTGTGAAAAAGTAATGGCCCCCTAAACCTAAAAACTGGTTGGGCCATCCTCAGCAGCAACAACTGAAATCAAGTATTTTCTATAACTGGCAAGTCTTTCACATCTTTATTGAGATAGTTTGGCCCACTCTTCCTTGGAGAATTGTTTGAATTCAGCAGAAATTGAGGGTTTTTTAGCATGAACGGCCTTTTTAAAGTCATGCCACTGCATTTCAAACAGATAAAAGTCTGGACTTTGACTAGGCCACTCCAAAACCTTTATTTTGTTTTCTCAAGCCATTCATAAGTTGGTGTGTTTTGGATTGTTATCCTGCTGCAGTAGCCAAGTGCGCTTCAGCTTGAGGTCAAAAACTGATTGCTAAAAATTCTCCTTCAGGATTTTCTATTAAAGAGCAGAATTCATCAATCACAGAAAGTTGTCCAGGTCCTGAAGGAACAAAACAGCCCAAGACAACCACACTACCGCCAACATGTTTCACTGTTGGTAGGATGTTCTTTTTCTGAAATCCTGTGCTAGATTTACACCAGATGTAACGAGACACACCTAAAAAGCTCAACTTTCATCTCGTCAGTCTATATAATATTCTCCCAAGAAGTCTTGGGAATCATTCAATGTGTTTTTTTTGCAAAAGTAAGACGAGGCTTTTTGTTCTTTTTGGTCAGCAGTGGTTTTGGCCTTGAAACTCTGCCACGGATGCCATATTTCCCCAGTCTCTTCCTTATTGGTTTGCCATGAACACCAACCTTAACTGAGGCAAGGGAGGCCTGCAGTTCTTTAGAAGTTGTCCTAAGCTCCTTTGTGGCCTCCTGGATGAGACATTGCTGTTCTCTTGGGGTAATCTTTGTAGGCCGCTGCTCTTGGGAAGGTTCACCACTGTCCCATAATTTCTTCATTTGAGGTTAATGCCTCTCCCTATGGTTCGCTGGAATCCTAAAGCTTTAGAAATGGCTTTGTATCCTTGTCCAGACTGATAGACGTCAATTACTTTATTTTTTGACTGTTCGTGAATTTGTTTGGATCGTGTCATTTTGTTGCAGCTTTTTTTTTAAATTTTTTTAGATCTTTTGTCTGACTTGGTTTTGTCGGGACAGATTCTGTTTAAGTGATTCCTTGATTGAACAGATCTGGAGGTAATCAGGCTTGGGTGTGATCAATGAAAATTAACAAAAAGTTGTGATTAGCCACAATTATGATTTTTGTGCCGTGGGGGTGGGGATAATTACTTTTTCACACAGGGCCAGGTAAGGTGAATAGTTTTTTTTTTCCCTTAATGAATGAAATCAAAATTTAAGAACAGCATTTTAAATTCACTTGGGTTATATTTGTCAGATATTTACATTTGATCTTAAACTTCAAAGTGGGGAAACTATGCAAAAATAAAATAATTTGAGAAGGGGGCCAATACTTTTTTACAGCACTGTATATCTGTAAACACATTCATTGGCCTTTTATTTTTGGTTCAAAATTTGTTTCTCTCAGCAAAAACATGGTTTCAGCCAGATCTATATGACAAGTGTACTGTATCACAAAATCACTTATTTCGATGACAATTAGTAGTTGGTAGTCGTTTTCAATGGACGCAAAGACAACTTTCACCTCCATGGCACGTAATAAAATGCGTGCAACAAGCAGCTGTTCAATGTGGAGGCGCCGGTAATGTCAAACGCTGGATTTTTTTTCCCCCCCAATATCCAGAACAATGAGTGTTACGGCCGTAACAAGTCAACGTTCAGTGATTTCTTTAACAAAATATGGATGTTCTGTAACATGACAGCTCTGCTGTTGTGAATTGGTGCCATCTAAACAAAATTGAATTGAATGATTGGGTATAAAAAGGAACCTCCTCGAAAGGCTCAGTTGTTCACATTGAAGGATGGGGCGAGGTTCACCACCTTGTGAGCAATGGCGTGAGCAAACAATCCAACAGTTTAAAGTTTCTCAACGTACAACTGCAAGGAATTTAGGGATTTCATCATCTACAGTCCATATCAAAATATTCAGAGAATCTTGAGAAATCTCTGCGCACACTCATTTGCCAAAGGTATTCACTCACCCATCCGAATAATCGCAATCAGGTATCCCAATCACTTCCATGGCCACAGGTGTATAAAATCAAGCACCTAGGCATGCAGACTGTTATTACAGGCAGTTGTGAAAGAATGGATCGCTCTCAGGAGCTCAGTGAATTCCAATATGGAACTATGATAGGATGCCTGCCACCTGACACAAGTCCAGTCATTAAATTTGCTCGCTCCTAAATATTCCAAAGTCGACTGTCAGTGTTTGGGAACGACAGCAACTCGGCCACAAAGTGGTATGACACGTAAACTGACGGAGCGGGGTCTGCGGATACTGAGGCGCATTGTGCGAAGAGGTTGGGAATATTCTGCCGAGTCAATCGTTAAAGACCTCCAAACTTCATGTGGCCTTCAAATTAGCTCAAGAACAGAGCAGAGGGCTTCACGGAATGGGTTTTCATGGCTGAGCAGCCATACCTTACCAAGTGCAACGCAAAGCGTCGGATGCAGTAGTGGAAGCACGCCGCCCCTGGACTCTAGCGCATTCTTTGGAGTGATGAATCACGCTTCTCCTTCTGGCAATCTGATGGATGAGTCTGGGTATGGCGGTTGCCAGGAGAACGGTACTTGTTTGACTGTATTGTGCCAAGTGTAAAGTTTGGCGGGGGTGATGTTTTTCAGGAGTTGGGCTTGGCCCCTTGGTTCCAGCGAAAGGAACGCTGATTACTTTAGCATATCAATTTGGAGAATTCCATGGTCCCAACTTTGTGTGAACAATTTGGAGCTGGCCCCTTCGTCTTTCAACATGATTGTGCACGAGTGCACAAAGCAAGGTCCATAAGGAAATTGATGAGAGAGTCCGATGTGGATGACCTTGACTGGCCTGCACAGAGTCCTGATCTTAACCTGATGTAACACCTTTGGGATGAATTAGAGCGGAGACTGAAAGCCAGGCCTTCTCGTCCAACATCAGTGTGTGACCTCACAAATGTGCTTCTGGAAGAATGGTAAAAAAAACATAAGCACTCAACCTTGTGGACATCCATCCAAGAAGAGTTTAAGCTTTTAAAGCTGAAAAGCGTGGACCAATGTCATTTTGAAAACTCTGGATTAGGAATGGGATGTCACTTTAATTCATACAGTATTGTGAGTCAAGGCAGCTGAGCAAATACTTTTGGTAATATAGTGTTTATGCTTGCATCCAAGCATTGTCTTTTTCAGGAACGTCCCTGCTTATTTCAGCAAGACAATGCCAAGCCAAGTGTGGCTTTGTATTAAAAGAGAGCGACGAACAGACACTCACACACACCCACACACTACCCCCCCCTCCCCACACACACAGAATAACATGATACATTAATGAACTAAGAGAGCAACTAATAGACTGGCCTGCCAACAGTCCATACATGTCTCCCATTGAAAATTTGTGACGCATTATGAAGCTTAAAAAATGATAACGGAGACCCCAGACTGTTGAGTAAATGAAGTGGTTGTCCATCAATCCAACTATTTTCTGAACCGCTTATCCTCACTAGGGTCGCGGGAGTCCTGGAGCCTATCCCAGCTAACTTCGGGCATGAGGCGGGGTACACCCTGAACTGGTTGCCAGCCAATCGCAGGGCACACATAAACAAACATTCGCACCTACGGGCAATTTAGAGTCTTCAATCAACCTACCATGCATGTTTTTGGGATGTGGGAGGAAACCGGAATGCCCAGAGAAAACCCATGCAGGCACGGGGGGAACATGCAAACTCCACACAGGCGGGGCTGGGGATTGAACCCCACTCCTCAGAACTGTGAGGCAGACGCTCTAACCAGTCGTCCACTGTGCCGCCATGTTGTTGTCAAGCAAGAAAATAATTCTTCTTACAAAGCTTCAACAATGAGTATCCTCAGTTCCCAAATGCTTATTGAGTATTGTGAGAAGGAAAGGTGATGTAACACATTGGTAAACATGCCCCTGTCTGAGCTTTGTTTGGAACATGCTGCAGGCATCAAATTCAAAAGAAAAAACATGCAAAAAGAAAAAAAAGATTATCGGTTGAATATTAAATATTTTCCCTTTGAGGTGTAATCAATGGAATATAGTTTGAAAAGGACTATTTTTTTATACCCTTATTTTCTCTGTGTATTGTGTTTGTGTGTATATATATATATATATATATATATACACACATTCAACCGCAATTCCAATGAAGTTGGGACGTCGTGTTAAATAAAAACAATGGTATTATGATAATGATATTACATTATTCAAATAATGTTCAATATTTAATTTAATAGACTACAAAGACAAGATATTTAATTTTCAAACTGATGAACTTTATTGTTTTTAGCAAATAATCATTAACTTAGAATTTTATGGCTGCAACACTGGGACAGGTTCATGTTTACCACTGTGTTACATCACCTTTTCTTTTAACAACATTCAATAAACGTTTGGGAACTGAGGACACTAATTGTTGAAGCTTTGTAGGTGGAATTCTTTCCCATTCTTGCTTGATGTACAGCTTCAGCTGTTCAACAATCCGGGCTCTCCGTTGTCGTATTTTACGCTTCATAATGCGCCACACATGTTCAATGGGAGACAGGACTGGACTGCAGGCAGGCCAGTCTGGTTCTTTTCCTCTTTGGCCCGGAGGACACGACGTCCACAATTTCCAAAAACAATTTGAAATGCGGACTCGTCGAACCACAGAACACTTTTCCACTTTGCATCAGTCCATCTTAGATGAGCTCGGGCCCAGAGAAGCCAGCGGCGTTTCTGGGTGTTGTTGATAAATGGCTTTTGGTTTGCATCATAGAGTTTCAAGTTGCACTTACGGATGTAGCGCCGAACTGTATTTACTGACCTTTGGCTTTCTGAAGTGTCCCTGACCCCATGTGGTTTTATCCTTTACACATTGATGTCGGTTTTTGATGCGTTGCCGCCTGAGGTATCGAAGGTCACGGGCATTCAATGTTGGTTTTCGGCCTCGCGCTTACATGCAGCGATTTCTCCAGATTCTCTGAACCTTTTGATATTATGGATGATGATGAAATCCCTAAATTCCTTGCAATTGTACATTGAGGAACATTGTCCTTAAAAAGTTTTATTATTTTCTCACACACTTATTCATCTTTCTACCTAGCAACAATGACGTCAATGGACCATGGACCAATCAGACGAAGACAATTCCACACTTCCTCTTTGAAACATTGTATAAGTCTGGGGCAGGAACAGATAGCTTTGTTCGGACTACACTATCTCTGCTAAGGCTAAGATAGGGGTAGCTGCGGACCCAGAGCTCTGAAATATGTATAGACTCCTCTGTCAGGAATAAATTGGTTGGCTTTTAACACGTCGTTATAATCGTAGTTCTTTCACGAAAACGAACACGCTAGGAACCTCGAGAGTTAATAGGTGATTTTAAAACACAGCTTCCTTTAATACATATATAAACACACGCCACCAGGGACTCAAATCCTGCAGTGCCAGTCTTGTCCCCCTGCTTTAGCCAGTACATGTCCAGGCCCGTCTGATGTTTGCTAGAGAGCATTTGGAGGATTCAGGAGAGGATCAGGAGAATGTTATATTGTCAGATGAAACAAAAATAGAACTTTTTGGTACTTGTGTTTGGAGGAGAAAGAATGCAAAGTTGCATCCAAAGAACAGCATACCTACTGTGAAGCATGGGGGTGGAAACATCATGCTTTGGGGCTGTTTTTCTGCAAAGGGACCAGGATGACTGATCTGTATAAAGGAAAGAATGAATGGGGACATGTATCGTGAGATTTTGAGTGCAAACCTCCTTCCATCAGCAAGCCCATTGAAGATGAAACGCGGCTGGGTCTTTCAGGATGACAATGATCCCAAACACACCGCCCGGGCAACGAAGGAGTGGCTTTGTAAGAAGCATTTCAAGGTCCTGGAGTGGCCTAGCCAGTCTCCAGATCTCAACCCCATAGAAAGGAGGGAGTTGAATGTCTGTTGCCCAGCGACAGCCCCAAAACATCACTGCTCTTGAGATCTGCATGGAGGAATGGGCCAAAATACCAGCAACAGTGTGTGAAAACCTTGTGAAGACTTACAGAAAACGTTTGACTGCTGTCATTGCCAACAAAGGGTATATAACAAAGTATTGAGATAAACTTTTGTTATTGACCAAATACTTATTTTCCATTATTTGCTAATACATTTTTAAAAAATCAGACGTCATTTTCTGGATTTTTGTCTTCTCATTTTGTCTCTCATGGATGAGGCATACCTATGATGAAATTACAGGCCTCGCTCATCTTTTAAGTGGGAGAACTTGCACAATTGGTGGCTCACTAAATACTTTTTTTGCCCCACTGTATGTGTATTATATATCAGGAACCTGGCTGGCTATTTACCCTCGTAACTCCTTCATAAATGGGCAGAAACAACCGTTTTTTCCACACACTGCTCCTGCATTTTTTGCTTAAGTGTTCAATCAGTGACAGAGTAGAATGTCCTGTGTTTTTGCACATCAGATATACTAACAGAATCTGAAAAAGACCACAGGATTTAAAAAGATTGTACACGACTGAGTCAAATGACAAACTCACCTTGTTTACTGCAAGATACATATGAAAAGTTATATTTTGATTGCAGTAAGGTGATTAGAAATCTTATATAAAAACTACAGAAACAATTTCCATGGAACTTGGGCAGTGCACGGACCAAGGAAGAATTAAACTTGATCGTTAAGACTTAAAATATTGTCCCACTCAAACAAACAAAATGCACAAAGTTTTTTTTTTTTTTAATCCTATGTTTAAGGTTAAACCCTTGCTTTTTGGTCCACATGAAAGCTAATAAAAAGACCAACGCATACCAGTTTTGAAAAGACAAAGCTTTAATCTGAAAAGGACAATGTTTCAGTATTTTATTGAAAGTAACCAATAAATAATACTGTGATAAAAAATTGTTTATAAGTACTCAGACTGTACATTGTTACACGATCAGACAATTCAAAGGGAAGAGCAGGACTAAAAATAGCAATGAGCGGAATTACAATAATGAAAAAAAAAAAAAAGTCTAGTTTAGCTTTAGACTACACAAAGGGTTAAAGAAAACTGGTTCCTTCCAATTTGCCGTGGAGATTAATATCGGACCAGTGTTGAGAGAGCAGACAAGACCTATGGTGGGATTATAGCTTAAACTATGATAATGAAGAGACAACATAAATGAGTAATAATAAATAAGAACACAGAAAAGGACAAAGTGTCATTAATAAACAGGGTTGATATAAAGTCTTAGTAAATAGATTTTTCAAAAAATATTTAGGCCTGTCGACTTGCAGCGAGGATTGACAAAGGCTACAGTGAAATTGGTCCGCCCAAGCAAATTGCCTTTTGAGTTCTTCTGTACATTCAACCTCCTTCTGTACAGATGGTGCTCTCGAAGGGTTTTTTGTGGTTAAAGGGAGTTGAGATATGGCAGGGACAGGAAAGGGAGAGTTCTTGCATGCAAGGTCAACAAAAGAGAATCTGGAATTTGGTTTTCACTTGCATTTTATCATGGCCCTAGCTTTCTTTTACTGCTACTGATATATGGCTTTAGTTTCTTAAATTCAAAACGTTCTATTTGGTATCATGTATATGCTGTGTTTCACATGATGATGATTTGCTGTCAACATCACCTGGCTTGCTAGCAGTTATTTTTATGGTGATGGAGCACTCACAGTGTTGAGCAGTTTGCAAAATGGTCTCCAGCAGTTTATCTGATATTCACACACTCATTGACCTATATAAGAGCTGCATTTACATAAAAACCACAAGTAACTACAAAACAAACATTTAAAAAGGGTAACGATATGAAATTAAATTATATCACAAGTCACTTAACCATTGATTATATTTCAAATCAACAAGGAAAAAACATACATCTGGTCAAATAAAGATTATAAAAAAAGATTAGATAAAATGTCTGTTGGTAGAAATATACAAACTCCAG
This sequence comes from Phyllopteryx taeniolatus, assembly GCF_024500385.1. Classification (NCBI taxonomy): domain Eukaryota; kingdom Metazoa; phylum Chordata; class Actinopteri; order Syngnathiformes; family Syngnathidae; genus Phyllopteryx; species Phyllopteryx taeniolatus. The sequence goes on from NC_084503.1 coordinate 39,479,553, forward strand.
ACAGTTGAAACATTCAGTTACATACATCTGAGAGCTGATGAGCACAGTGAGGAAATGTAAATGTGATTGAGGCAAAAAAAAAGATTACACAGTATTCTAAAATCATTTAAATGTCCCATTGGTTTACATAAATAGAAAAAATGTGGATATATCTATACAGTTTCCTCTAGGGATACTGAGATTGGTGAGCAAGCTCTTTCTCTGTGATGTGATATATTTTTAGTGTCCTTAAAAATCTGTTAGTTCATCATCCTGGTCTTGAAAGCAGGGAATTCCCCTTCGTCTTCTGACCAGCGGTTACCTATAGAAATAATGAGGATAAACTGAGATGGGAAAGAGGGAGATATACAGACACAAGAAGGAAGGCAGAACAGATGACAGGGATGGGTGGGAGAGAAATGAAAAAGAGAAAGAAAAGGCGTGAAACGTGCGTTATTAGAGCCGAAAAATTCAACAAAGCTAAGCTTTGCTTGTGAAGAGGATTGATTCTTGAGATGCAAGCGACATCAGTTGTGTGCCTGCATGTTGTGATCTTACCGTTGTGAGAGGTTTATGTTAACAAGAGTAGGTCCTGACAGTAGCAGTGTCCAGCATCTGTATAGACTGACTTCCTGTATGTGCATGTTGGCAAAAATCACATGCAAAGACATGCCGTTAATCACAGCATCATTAACTGCAGAGCAGACAGGCCATTCAAGAAGAATTAAAAGTAAGAAATCACTGAATCTTATTTTGTTGCAATAACAAGGCATTTTAAGCACAAACGCATGCACAAATTTCACTTACCATCCATTGGGCTCCTCTTTGGCTGTGTGATGGCAGACGATGCGTTGCTGGTGGTCACCCTGAAATTGGCAGGCAGAGTGTCAGACACACCCAAGGACATCCCCCTCATGTCTTTGGGCCTGAACTTCTTTCTCCATGAGGGAGCACGCCGGAAGTTCTTGTCGTCATCCTGGTACAAAGAAGATTCAGGAAAGAAAAGGGTTGACTTCTTCCATAATGTCCTATGTCATTTGATACAACAGACATTCTCCGTTCATCACCTCTTCCATACTCCTGTCTGTACCAATGGCCAGCAAACTGTTATATTCCCGCTCAAGAGTTGCTCTGGCCTAGAAGAGAAAGAAAGAGTGAGAGAGAGAAAGACACACACACACAGGAGCAAAGCATAGAAATCATCTAAATCCCCAATCGCTATTCATATTGTCAGTAATAAATGTCTATCGAATCACAATGAAATCGTTACTCCTTGTACTATTCCGAAATAAAGAAATGTCATTGTCCAACAAATGAAAAAGTAAATTTTATTATTTGAAAATTATCTACAGTCCTCTGGTGAAGTCCTGATTGCAGTTTTTTTGGGCTGAAGATTTTGTCACAACACCAGAAAGAGAGCATGCTGACACATTTTGGCCGCAACTTTTCCCTCCGGAGAAAGCTGTTGCTAAAACGCATCTAAACAGGAACCCTCACCACATCATGGCCGTATTCTGCTTTGCACAGTCTCAGTGTCGTGAAACGTGTACATCCACACTGGCTGGCAAAATCTGCTTCTAATAAGCCAGCCAGGCTTAGCTGTTACTTGGTGGTAGCTAGCTAACTCTCGTCAATCATCTGCCACAATGTGTTGAATGAATCTTGCATAACTTTATCCAATTGATCTGTCATAGACTGTCACTAGCATTCGTGTAGCTCCTCACGGCCATCGGACAATTTCGAGAAGATTGTCTCGGGAGAGAGTACTGCTTTGCATGATCTATGCGAACTGTGGCCACAACTACAAATATCCGCATGCGCACCTTCGCAGTTAATCAAAATGGAAGCGGAAGTAAACAAAAGCATTGCAGCTCGTGTCAGAATAAAATACATACAGAGGTGCATTGAGATATGACTAATTCATTCTGTGACCATGCTCTTATCTCAAAACACTTGTATCTCAAAACATATCT